>NC_045957.1:148693551-148993551 GCF_010909765.2 Amblyraja radiata
CCTCGTGAACCTACGCTGCATTCCCTCAATAGCAAGAAAGTCCTTCCTCAAATTTGGAGACCAAAACTGCACACAATACTCCAGGTGTGGTCTCACGAGAGCCCTGTACACAACTGCAGAAGGACCTCTTTGCTCCTATACTCAACTCCTCTTGTTATGAAGGCCAACATGCCATTAGCTTTCTTCACTGCCTGCTGTACCTGCATGCTTACTTTCAGTGACTGATGAACAAGGACCCCCAGATCTCGTTGTACTTCCCCTTTTCCCAACTTGACACCATTCAGATAATAACTTGCCTTCCTGTTTTTGCCACCTCACATTTATCCACATTAAACTTCATCTGCCATGCATCTGCCCACTCACCCAACCTGTCCAAGTCACCCTGCATCCTCATAGCATCCTCCTGACAGTTCACACTGCCACCAGGCTTTGTGTCATCTACAAATTTGCTAATGTTACTTTTAATCCCTTCATCTAAATCATTGATGTATATTGTAAATAGCGGCGGTCCCAGCACCGAGCCTTGCGGTACCCCACTAGTCATTGCCTGCCATTCTGAAAGGGACCCATTAATCCCTACTCTTTGTTTCCTGTCTGCCAACCAATTTTCTATCCATGTCAGCACTCTACCCCCAATACCATGTGCTCTAATTTTGCCCACTAATCTCCTATGTGGGACCTTATCAAATGCTTTCAAGCATCAATACACTGCAAATGACTCGATTGTAATCATGTATGTTCTTTCCGCTGAATGGATGGCACTCAACAAAACTTTTCACTGTACCTCGGTACACGTGACAATAAACTAAACTGAATGACTGGTTAGCCCCTTGCTAAATCTGCATGGACATAATCATGGGAGCTTTTGGTGGCGTTGCCCAAGCAGCTGCGACTCGCCTCCAGTCCGTCTGTCTTTTTATTTATGTTTATTCTCTTTTGTCTTGTGGGACGTATGTTTTAGTTTATTTCTAGTTGAGTATGTGTGGGGGGGTGGGTGAAACTTGTTTCAGTCTCTTCCTTCAGGGGGATGCGACCTTTTCTTTGTCTTATCCCCGTCTCCATCTCAGTCTGCGCTGAGGCCTAATCGCGGAGCTGGCAGCCTCCAACTAGGACCGACCTCGAGGCTCCGGAGGCAGAGCTGGGACTTTCCAACTCGAAGCTGGCCGACTTCGGGGCTGTGGTGGCGGCGACCCGACTTCGGAGCCTCAGAGGCTTCGGCCGCGGGCCCAGTGGACGACAACATCGGGAGCTCGCAGGTCCCAGGTTGGTGACCGATTCTCCGGAGCTCCCGCAACAACAGCTTCGTCCGCTGGACTGAAGGGTGGCAGCTTCGTCCGCCCCGGGCCGCGGAGTTTGAACCGGCCCGTTCCTGGAGCTCGGATTCGGCCGCGGGACTTACCATCACCCGGCGGGGGGGGGGGGGGGGGCCAACATCGGAGGCCTGGATCACCTCAACGCAGAGGGAGAACAAGGAGGGAAGAGACAAGGACTTTAAGACTTTTGTCTTCCATCACAGTGAGGAGGTGTCTGGTGAACTCACTGTGGTAGATTTTAAACTGTGTTAAGCGTGTGTTCTGTTATTTTATTCTCTGGCATGACTGCAAGGCACGTAATTTTGTTCAAACTAAAAGTTTGAATGACAATAAAGGATACTTACTTACTTACTTACATGATTGTTGGCCACACTTACCTGTGCACTATCCTAGTTGGGACTCAACTGAGACAAATAGCCAACTCTCTCAAATGGCATGCTGTCAAACTGTCCTTTTGTGCCATTGTTTCAGTGCCAGGAATTGTTTGACTAAAGAGATGCCATCAAGTGTGTGAGGAATGGAGTCAGGGACATGATCAGACTGATATTAGGACTTAGGGGAGTATTTGAATGACAGCAGCAGTGAACGAGCTGGGGACAGTTGGTAGTAAAGAGCAAGATAAAAATCTGACAAAGTATTGATGTATCCGATTCCCAGGATACAGATTAAATGTGTCTATTCTATTTTAACATGGCTCTCTGGTTAGGGCCTGTTCTGTGTGAGTGGCTGGTACACCCCACAGGCCTTGGGTGTGTTAATCAATTTGCTCATGGAATATTAAAATATGCAACAGAGACTGTTGACATCACTGCATATACTCATTTTGCCTGGGTGCATATGGATGTCCTACACAGAGCCGACATAGAACAAATTTTTAAAGATGCACAACATATTGCAACTGGGAAGACACAAAAAGCTGGTGTAACTCAACGGGTCAGACAGCATCTCTGGAGAAAAGGAATTGGTGACGTTTTCTCCAGAGATGCTGTCTGACCGGCTGAGTTACTCCAGCTTTCTGTGTCTACCTATGGTTTAAACTAGCATCTGCAGTTCCTTCCTACACATATTGCAACTGGGTTTCAGATTCAATTATTTTCTACAACACTCAAAAATGTAGAAGTATGCAAAAAAGACATCTAGCTCATTATATGTGCAACTCTTTATTTTTATAAGTTTATCACACAAAGTAAATTGGTATGAATTCATTAAGCTGCAGAATGCCCATACAAAAAAACTATCAAACACTTTCCAAATGCATGCAGAGATAATTAACTATACTTCTGAATTGTAACCTTGTGTCACTGAGCTTGAATCTTTAACGAATAATAGCTTCATTAAAGTATTTAACAGGGTATTTGTTGCAACAGAGAGCCTTCATCCAAATCATTAATATAGATTAAAATTAGACGAGGATGCCAGCGCAGATTCTTGTGCCATCACACTAGTTACCAAATGCTAATTTGAAAATTACACATTTATCCCAGCTTTCTGTTAATTAACCATATTTCTTCAAGCATTTTCAAAGCAGGAGGCCATTTCAACCCATCGTTTTTCTGGCAGTTCACAGAGCCATCTCATTCCCCCACTAGTTTTTCTCCATACGATATCCTATCCTACAGTCAACAATTTAGAATCATAGTCATGGAGTCAAGCAGCATGGAAACAGGCCCTTTGGCCCATCTAGTCCATGCTTACCAAGGTGACCCATGTAAGTCAGTCCTATTTTCTTGCGGTTGGCCCATATCCCTCTAAACCTTTCAAATCCATATAACTGGCAAAGTGGCTTAAATACTGTTACAATACCTACCTCAACCACCTCATCTAACAGCTCGTTCCATATGCCCATCACTCGCTGAGTGTTTTTTCAAGATTCTACCATCGACTAATGCGAGTGCAATTTTCCGCTGCCAACTGACCAAGTCCCGAAACTGCATGTCTATGGGATGTGGAAGGAATCTGGATGACCCAGGAAAACTCCACACAGACATGGAGAGCTCAACCAGTGGTGTTCCAGGCTTGCTCTTCTTTTATAATGCCACTGTGTTACACCACACAGCCAGGTGGTCTTGCTCATTAATCTTTCATGTGGCACTTATTCAAATGCATTCTTGTCACTGCCTTCTTCCATTGCATCACCCTTATAAGGCAGGGTTCAGAAGGCACCGGAAACATAGAAAAAAATAGGTAGTAGGCCAGCAATATGATCACTGCTGATCATCCAAAATCAGTACCCCGCTCCTGCTTTTTCCCCATATCCCTTGATTCCGTTAGCCCTAAGAGCTAATTCCAACTCCCTCCACAGTTTAGAACAGTTTAGAAATCTGAGGCACACAGAGAGAAACAGCCCCTTTGTGTCAACGAGTCCACACTGAGCATCAACTACCTGTTTACACATTAATGTAATGCAATCTTATTCTCTCACTCATACTACACAAAGAAGCAATTAACAGCAGCCAATTTAACCTACACCTGCACATCTATGGTAGACAAAAAATGCTGGAGAAACTCAGCGGGTGAGGCAGCATCTAGGGAGCGAAGTGGTGACGTTTCGGGTGGAGACCCTTCTTCAGACTGATGTGAGAGTGAGAGGGGGGGGTGGTGGGAAGAAGGAAGGAAGAGACGGAGACAGTGGGCTGTGGGAGAGCTGGGAATGGGAGGGGAAAGAAGGAGAAAGCAGGGACTACCTGAAATTGGAGAAGTCAATGTTCATACCGCTGGGGTGTCATCTACCCAAGCGAAATATGAGGTGCTACTCCTCAAATTTACGGTGGAGCCATGGACCATGGAGGAGGCCCAGGACCCAAAGATCATATTCGGAATGGGAGGGGGAGTTGAAGTGCTGAGTCACTGGGAGATCAGGTTGGTTATTGCGAACCGAGTGAAGGTGTTGGGTGAAGCGATCACCAAGCCTACGCTTGGTCTCACCGATGTAGATCAGCTGACATCTAGAGCAGCGGATGCAATAGATGAGGTTGGAGGAGGTGCAGGTGAGCCTCTGTCACACCTGGAAAGACTGCTTGGGTCCTTGAATGGAGTCAAGGGGGGGAGGTAAAGCGACAAGTGTAGCATTTCCTGCGGTTGCAAGGGAAAGTGCCAGGAGAGGGGGTGGTTCGGGTGGGAAGGGCCGAATTGACCAGGGAGTTACGGAGGGAGCGGTCTCTGTGGAAAACAGACAGGGGGGGAGATGGGAAGATGTGGCCAGTGGTGGGGTCACGTTGGAGGTGGCGAAAATGTTGGATGATTATTTGATGTACGTGGCGGCTGGTAATGTGGAAGGTAAGGACAAGGGGGACTCTGCCCTTGGGGGGGATGGGGAGTGAGAGCAGAGTTACGGGGTATAGAAGAGACCCTGGTGAGAGCATATCTATGGGCAGTTTTACGGAGGTCCATTAAGCGACAAACCCGCACATCTATGATATGTGGGGGAGGGGGAAACCCAGGCAGTCACAGGGTGTGCGTGCAAACTCCATACAGATAGTACCCATGGCCAGATTGAACCCAGCTCTCTGGTGATGCGAGGCAGTAACTCTACAAGCTGCGCCACTGCACCACACAATTATTTTAAAGGTCAATTGTATTCTGAACATTATCAGAATATAAAAATGCATTTGCTTTATTGGCCCTCGATTAAAGAATCAATCTCTTGTGCACATTAGCGGAAGTGCCTAAACCTTATTCAGAATTAATCCTTGACAAATGAGAATAAGCTAGATTTTCAGTTTGTATCCTATGTCTCTTCTCTAAGCTGTTTCAATAAATAGTCTAAGGCTCATCCTGTTTAATCCCTTTATCGAAGGTTGAAAGGAACGCAGGCTTTTCCCAGTGCCTGCAGTGTGAACATGGCTCATGATCACATTGAGATGATGCACAAGATTATACATTTGTCACAATCGCCTCTTGTAATGCACATTTTGTGACACAATTGCAGTATAAATAAAGGTGACCCACCTGCTTGGATGCTGGGGGAATTGCCCTACCTCAGAGGCTTAATGAGGTTATACACAGTCAACATACTATAACAATGGTGCTATATGTCTGAAGAAGTGTCTCAACCCGAAACGTCACCCATTCCTTCTATCCAGAGATGCTGCCTGTCCTGCTGAGTTACTCCAGCATTCGGTTTAAACCAGCATCTGCAGTTCAATGCTGACATACCTGATTTTGTTCCAGGCCTTGTTCTGACACCAGCTTCACTCATTGTTCCTTGAGCTCTTGTGAGCATACTTAAACATTTGTGTTTGAACACTAGCAAGTGTGCGTTAATTGCCCATTCATAGTCGGCATGATAATATTAAATGTCAACATGTCGATGGCTTGCACGCCATCAAGGTGCAAATGGTAAATGGAGAAATATTTCTGTGGGCAGCTGTTTTGAAAAATGGGTTCCACAAAGCGTCCTGATTGATGAAGTCCAAGGCCTTCCTGAGGTTGAAGAAGGATTTCTATTATGGCAGATGCTAATTTCTTTTTTAGGTTTGGAGATACAGCATGGAAATAGGCCCTTCGGCCCACCTAGTCTGTGCCATCCATCAACCACCCTTTCATGCTAGCTCAATGACATCCCATGTTATCATACACTCCCAACACAATAGGGGAAACTTCCAGAAACCAATTAACCAACAAACGCACGTCTTTGGGATGTGGGAGGAAGCCGAACAGGCACCCAGCAGCACGGGGATAAGGTGTAAAACTGTGAGCAGACAGCACCTGAGGCCAGGATCGAACCCGGGATTCTGGATCTGTGAGGCAGCAGCTCTACCAACTGTGCCACTGTACATAGAAGTTGCGTAAAATTAGAGGATTCAAAGTTCATACTACCGGGTTGTAAGCTAGCCAAGCAAAATATGAGGTGCTGTTCCCCTAATTAGCGAGTGGCCTCACTATGACAATGGGCCGGCCCAGGGCTGAATGGTCAGTATGGGAATGGGAGGGGGAATTGAAGTGGTTGGTGACTGCGAGATACTGTAGGCTGAGGCAGACCGAGCATGTTCAGTGAAACGGTCACCGAGTCCACGTTCACCCTCACCGATGTACAAGATCCCACATCGGAAATACCGAATGTAGTAGATGAGGTTGGAGGAGGGGCTTGTGAATCTCTGTCTAATCGGAAAGGACTGTCGGGGGCCCTGGATGGAGTCGAGGGAGGAGGTGCAAGGACAGGTGTGGTGTCTCCTGCAATTGCAGGTGAAAGTACCTGGAGAAGCGGTGATTTGGGTGGGAAGGGAAGAGTGAACCAAGGAGTTGCGGTCCCGGCAGAGGGAGGAAAGGGGTGGAGATGGGAAGATGTGATTAGTGGTGGGATCCCTTAGGAGATGACAGAAATGTCGGAGGATATGTTGGATGCAAAGTCTGAATGATTGATTGCATTTATTTGTCATTCAAAAATAACTTTGAACGAGATATCGTTACCATACTGTCATAACAATAAAAAACAACTAAAACATACAATTACATATTTAACACAAACATCCATCACAGACTCTCCTCCAGACACGTCCTCACTGTGATGGAAGGTAAAAAAAATTCTTATCTCTTTCTTGCTTCTTCTCCAAAAACTGCTGCGTTGATGCGATCGAGGCGATCGATATTGAAGCCCCCGCCAGGCGATTGAAGATCCCGCAGTCGAGGCGCGCCGGGCGACGACAGGTCTTGCGAACGGGCCGATTCGAGCCTTGCCATTCGGGGCGGACGAAGTTGCTGCTGTGGCTGGAGCTCCCGAAAAGTCAGTCGCCAACCAGGGACCTGCGAGCTCCCGAAGTTACAGTCCACGAAGCCTCCGAAGTCGAGTCGCAGCCGTATCGCAGCGCCACCACAGCCTCCGAAAGTCAGCTGGCTCCGCAATGGTAAGTCCACAGGCTCTGCGACCGGAGCCATCAAGGTCAACCCTAGCTGGAGGCCTGCCAACCCCTTGATGTTGGGCCCCAGGGCAAACGGAGATACCACACAAAAAAAAGTTGCATGTCCATTGAAGAGATTTTTTTTTAATACCCCCCCCCCCCCCCCCCCCCCATAATACACAGCGAAAATAGACTATTACATACATCTAACGCTAACAATAAGACAAAGAAGGAAGAGAGTTGTTTTAGAAGGAACTGCAGATGCTGGGAAATCGAAGGTACACAAAAATGCTGGAGAAACTCAGCGGGTGCAGCAGCATCTATGGAGCGAAGGAAATAGGCAAAGTTTCGGGAAGAGAGACAGGCAGACTGCAGGCGAGCCGCTGGTGGGGTGAAAGGTGAGAACCTGGGGAACACATTGTCCACATTGTGTCTGGGGGGAGGGGGCATGAATAGAACTATGGGGCATAGAGGAGACATGAATGAGGGCCTCATCTATGACAGAAGGGCGAAACCCTTAAGAATGAGGATATCTGGGATATCCTAGTGTGGAACACCTCATCTTGGGAGCAGATGCGGCGGAGACGGGGAAAACCTGGCCTGCGGTGAAATCCTTGGAAGGAACATCATTATCAGCCTGAGATAGGCTGGGGCAACATTTGTTACTTTCAGGCCTGTTATTAAGGATGCCAAAAACAAAATGTAAAATGCTTCTCCAGACTATCTATTCCCATGGGACAACCCACTTCTGCAGGCATTTTCTGCCATGTGGGAACTCAGTTTGCAGCCACATTTCCAACCTGCGAACTGTTTTGGTTTTAGTTCTCAGCAAGCTGGTGAAGACCTCTAAAGCTGCAACGCTTGCCATGGAGTATAGTGTCTGCAAAGCACAGTTCAATAATCCAGCTTTGCAATAACGGACAGTTATTGCTGTTAATAACTGCGGAAAAATAAACCCCCGGCAAGCTAACCTGAGCAACAACATGTGTACTGGCTGTGCTAATATCTTATTCATCATAAGCATGCAAACAACTCCCTCGGGCTACATGTTTTGACAGTGAAACAAAGAGATGAGTAAATATGTCATGACTAGTACTGTCATATTATTAAGTCTGCCACTCTGTGGGGTACCTTGCCAATGAAAACTTCCCACTGTTGCACAGTGCCTCTCCAGCAGGTTTGGCAGGCATCTAATTATACTGCCTAACAGATTGAAGGTGCTGTAGACAGAACCTGCAGTCTGCACCATCCAGGCCCAGACAAAAGACATAACTATCTTCTGCCAGCAACTAACTAGGTGCTATTCACCGAGCTGAGCCCTACCCGCATTAGCCATCCTTCAGCTCGCATTCTGTCGAGTGCCAGCAGATCTGTCATCTCTAATGTTGACGGACTGGCGACCCTTGCCAAGGAATAAATTGCCTTTCTTCACCTTTCATTAGTGACAGTACCTTACGAATGGATGGATATGCTGAATAGCTGCATGCAGTTGGCACTTTTAAAGCTAACCCTGAGACCTTTAAATAAAATCCAAAATAGAGAAGTAGTTTCACGTCGCAGCATCGGCCCAACAACTGGGCATTTACCAGTCCTTTCCTTCACACACCCTATGTGGTCTAATCCTGCATCCCCCTTGCTTGTCCCTCAAATCCTTGACAATTTCTCATTTTCAAACGGGTAACTACTTTTTGATATTGATCTCAAGATTCAAGAGAGTTTATTGTCATGTGTCCCTAATAGGACAATGAAATTCTTGCTTTGCTTCAGCACAACAGAATATAGTAGGCATTGACTACAAAACAGATCAGTGTGTCCATGTACCATTGTATAAATATATACATGGATAAATAAATTGATAAAGTGCAAATAACAGATAATGGGTTATTAATGTTCAGAGTTTTGTCCGAGCCAGGTTTAATAGCTGATGGCTGTGGGGAAGTAGCTATTTCTGAACCTGGTTGTTGCAGTCTTCAGGCTCCTGTACCTTCTATCTGAAGGTAGCAGGGAGATGAGTGTGTGGCCAGGATGGTGTGGGTCTTTGATGATGCTGCCAGCCTTTTTGAGGCAGCAACTGCGATAGATCCGCTCGATAGAAGGGAGGTCAGAGCCGATGATGGACTGGGCAGTGTTTACATAGGCTACATAGGTTTGCAGCAGTAGAATTTATTGCTCCCACCATTTTTCAGTGGAAAGACATGATTGTGCGATTGACAGTCAATGGTAGTCGGTGAAGATGCGGGTGAGGGACAAGCATGAGTTCTGGACAAGAGCATCGCTGTTTTGATGGGCGAACATTTCAGTCCTGGTTTGTCCATTGCAAGATTATTAGATTAGATTAGATTAGATTTTATTTGTTGTCATTTGAACCTAGAAGTTCAAACGAAATTTGGTTTCTGCAGTCATACAAACAAGAAGAAGAACCAAGACACAACACAATTTACACAAACATCCATCACAGCGAATCTCCTCCTCACAGTGAAGGTTTTGTTGCGTGCTATCCAGTCAGCAGAAAGACAATACATGATTACAATCAAGCCGCTTACTGCTACATCAAGAGTCAAGTCAAGTCAAGAGTCAAGTGAGTTTATTGTCGTGTGTCCCTGATAGGACAATGAAATTCTTGCTTTGCTTCAGCACAACAGAACATAGTAGGCATTTACTACAAAACAGATCAGTGTGTCCATATACCATTATATAAATATATACACACATGAATAAATAAACTGATCAAATGCAAATAACAGATAATGGGCTATTAGTGTTCAGAGTTTTGTCCGAGCCAAGTTTAATAGCCTGATGGCTACATGATAAGGGAATAACGTTAAGTGCAAGGTAAAGCCAGCAAAGTCGGATCAAGGATGATGGTTTTGATAGGGTGCCTAACCAGGAGTGAGATGGAGGAATGAATTGGGTCATTTCACATCTCTTTTTATACTGGAATAGAAGTGGTATAAACGGGTAAACATCTGGAGTAAACATTGTGGAGTAGTGTCCAGTCTAACAAGTGAGTTAGCAATCTATCTTTACATAACTAAAAGTCTGATCTTGTGCTCTTCATGTTTGCGGGGGTTTTTCAATTTGCGCAAAAACGGTATGCGATGGCGCTACGATTCTTCGCCAGGTTACTCATCGTTCTCCTGTGCTGCGAGTGCAACAAGTTACGTTCCGATCGATGATATATTGTAAAAGTTATCAAGGTTTAAAAATCATAAAAACCGCGCTGCGCAGATTCGTAGAGTCAGCGCCACGCAGATTGGTCTCTTCTCCTGTCAGTCAATGCCACGGCCGGGATGGCGACGCCCCTTCCTGCCCCACTGGCGGTGACCTGTCCTGCCTCACTCACAAACTCCTCTCTCCCCTCCTCACAGTATCTTGTCTATCGTCTCCCCCGACCACCAGCAGTGGCCGCGAGGGGGGTTCAGTGGAGGCCCTGGTCTCGTCTCTCTCTCCCTCACCCCTCACGGCCTTTTCGGAGAACTTCTCCACCTGCTCATCGAAACTCGTGGTGCCCACCGTGACGAACACCGACTCCATTCTCCCCCCTCCCCCCGGCGGCGGCAGCAAGCAGGCAGGCAACTAGACGGGCGGGGATGGGCCGAGTGGCGGCTGAGCCGCAGTGGGCAGAGGGAGAGAGAGTCAGGTTGCAGGGTGGCCAAGCAGTTTGCCCAGAGTTTGAGAGAGAGAGAGAGAGAGAGAGAGAGAGAGAGAGAGAGAGAGAGAGAGAGAGAGAGAGAGAGAGACACACACACACACACACACACACACACACACACACACACACACACACGCGCGCGCGCGATGCAAACTGGTCCAATCGTCAAGACAACGGGATCTAAACCACAGATAACAACGAATGACCTGTGGAGGAAGGAACTGCGATAGGGGAGGCGAGGAGTGGGGGATATAGGGATAGGAGGGAGGTAGGGAGGGGAGATGAGTTATGGAGGGAGGGAGGGAGGGAGGGAGTGACTGAGGGTAGGGGAAATGAGAGGGAGGGAGAGGTGAGGGAGGGATTGGGGAGGAGGAGGAGGAGAGGGGAAAGAAGAGGGAGGGTGATGAGGAGGGGGAGGGAGTGCTGGGGGATGAGGGGAAATGAGCCGCGCCTGCGCAGTTGGGGGCTATGGGTGAGTGGTGGAATATTGCGTTGGGGGGACAAGTTGCATTGGGGGAACGGGTGAGTGGTGGAATATTGCATGGGGGGGGGGGGGTTGTGTTGGGGGACAGGTCTCACGTGTGAAAGGGCCCACTTAGTCTAGTAGGTTAATTAAAAATAACTTATCAGGATCACATCTCCATTTTTGCCATGTTACAATGCCCTGTTGGGCGCTTCATTTAGCGTTCCATTTTCTAGCAACATATCTAGAGCATTAATCGAGGTATTACAACACTCCCTCAAAATGTTGTCGATTTCAGCCTAGCAAGCTGTAATTGTCCCACCCAGTCTTTTGGGAGAAGCTTGTTGCAATTGTTTTTTGTCTGAAGTGCTTCCTGATTTTATTCCCATATGGCCCATTTTGTGGTACATCTCAACCAGATTATGCAAGGAAATTGTGGCAGGTTCTGTGTTTTACAGGCAAGATCATCTCTGACCCCTCTCACCCTGGCCACAAACTCATTGAATCACTTCCCTCTGGAATGCGACTCCAGACTGTCAAAGCTGCCACAGCCAGACATAAAAACAATTTTTATCCACGAGTAGCTGCACTACTTAACAGCCAAAAATCTGTAGCCTCCCTTTGATCTGGTATTTTGTTGGTTCACATGCTTGATCAATGGTGTTTTATCATTAATGTTTTATTATTATGAATGTTTAGTGTTTTCTGAGTCATTCGTAACTGTCATTGTATGTCATGCTGTTACTTGTGGGCGGAGCACCAAGGCAAATTCCTTGTATGTGAATACTTGGCCAATAAACTTACTTACTTACTTTTACCCTCATTCTAATTTTGGCACCACCCACAATGATATCCTGCCACTTTTAAACAGAACAGAGTGAGCTGGAAGAGGGAAGTGGACTTTCATTTTTCCCCAAAGTCAATCAGAGATCTTATTTGTCATAATCTTCCATAATATCAAGTACATCTATTGGATGCAAAAATCAAACTGCTGGAAGAACTAAATAGATCAAGCATATATGGAGGAAAGGAGATGGTCAACCTTTCCGTTTGAGATCCTGTATCAGTTGTGGCCTTGACCTGAAGTGTTGACCATCCCCTTGCCTCCACAGATGCTGCTTGATCCACTGAGTTCCACTAAATATTTGTTTCTGTTCCGTATTCCAGCACCTGTAGTCTCGTGTCTCCTGACATCCAGCCATTAAAGTCCTCATTACACAAGTAGGAATGACAAGTCTGATGGAACATCCAAATGGGTTTTATCCTGAACCAGTTTCAGATGGGGGAAAGGGGGCTTTGTGAAGAGTGCAAGTATAGAGTACAGAAGAGAAAGTGAATCCTACCTGTAACCAGTTCCCTGATCTCCACGTCAGGAGTCTTCCGTAGGAGTCGCACCAACCCTGGGATCCCGCCACAGTTTTTCAAGGCGATTTTGTTGTCATCGTTTGCCTTTCCATACACCAGATTCCTCAGGGCTCCACAGGCACTGCGATGCACTTCTTGCATCCGATGGTCCAACAGGTCTACCAGCAACTGGATTCCACCTTGTCTTCTTATCTAGAAGATTAGTTTACTTGTTAGAAACTGGTGATTAATCCTGTTGCAACAAATTAATGTCTCTAACATAACGGAATCCTACCACAAACTCTTTGAATCACTTCCCTCTGGAAGGCGACTCCGGACTGTCAAAGCTGCCACAGCCAGACATAAAAACAGTTTTTATATAGAAACATAGAAAATAGGTGCAGGAGTAGGCCATTCGGCCCTTCGAGCCTGCACCGCCATTCAATATGATAATAATAATGGATGGGATTTATATAGCGCCTTTCTAGAATACTTAAGGCGCTTTACATCGCATTATTCATAATGGCTGATCATCCAACTCAGTATCCGGTACCTGCCTTCTCTCCATACCCCCTGATCCCTTTAGTCACAAGGGCCACATCTAACTCCCTCTTAAATATAGCCAATGAACTGGCCTCAACTACCTTCTGTGGCAGAGAGTTCCAGAGATTCACCACTCTCTGTGTGAAAAATGTTTTTCTCACTCGGTACATACTTTCGGTTACTCAACAGTTTTTGCTCTATTCAACAGCCAAAAATCTGTAGCCTCCCTTTGATCTGGTATTTTGTTGGTTCACATGCTTGATCAATGGTGTTTTATCATTAATGTTTTATTATTATTAATGTTTAGTGTTTTCTGAGTCATTCGTAACTGTCACTGTATGTCATGTTGTTACTTGTGGGCGGAGCACCAAGGCAAACTCCTTGTATGTGAATACTTGGCCAATAAACCTACTTACAAAGTCATTCCAAAACATTTGAAACAAAATCTTTTTTTATATTTTTATTTTTTTTCCGTTTTTGTCTTTTTATTTCTTTAAGTTTTTACTTACTCACTCTTCGACTATACTCATTTGGTAGTTCAGGGGTTCTATTCTTACACATTCACTTTCTCTTTCACTCTCTTTCTTTCTTGCTCTTCCTCTCTTTTTTTATTTCATCTTTGCTAAAATTAAAATGGAAGCTGTACAATAAATGTATTTTGTCATATGCCGCGGTTTATACTTTTGTACACTGCTTCTAATAAAAATAAATTAAAAAAGCTTTTTTACTTTTTTTGCATATCTTTCATTCATTGTTCTTTATCTCTCTACATCATCGTCTATATCTCTCGTTTCTCTTATACCTAACCAGTCTGAAGAAGGGTCTCGACCCAAAACGTCACCCATTCCTTCTCTCCAGAGATGCTGCCTGTCCCGCTGAGTTACTCCAGCTTTTTGCGTCTACCTTCGGCCTAAAACCAAAGCAGGTTTAGCTAATATGCCTTAAAAAAAGGTTACAACATCTGAGATATCAAAATAAAAATCTCACTTCATGCTAAAGTTATATGCCAAAGATCTCACCAAGAATGATCAACTCCTATCATAATGAGGCATACAATTATAATCCATTGTTTCCACGAGCTGGTAAATGGGATTAGTGTTGGAAGGAACTCCGGAAGTGGCGGCGCTGTGATACAGCTGCGGCTCGCCTGCAGTCTGTCTGTTTTTACTTTTTATGTCGTTTTTTTTTGTCTAGTTTAGTAATTTTTTTGGTTATTAGGTGGTGTTATGTGTGTGGGGGGAGGGTGAAACAGAGCTTTCTGTCTCTCCCTTTGGGGGAATGCGACTTTTTGTCGTATCCCCCTTCTCTTCCCCCGTCTGCGCTGAGGCCTAATGGCGGAGCTGGCGGCCTCCAACCTGCGACCGACCTCGAGGGTCCGGAGGTAGAGCCAGCCAGGACTCACCAACGCGAGGTTGGCCGTCTTCGAGCTGTGGCGACGTCAAGGTAGCGGCACGACTCGGCGCTCCGGTGAGGGCGAACGGTGCGGGGCTGAGACACTCCTGTGCGGCCGGCACGGCTACCGGCTGGAAGGCGCTCCCGTGTGAGCAGCCTGGTGCGGAGCTGAGACACTCCTGTGCGGCCGGCACGGCTACCGGCTGGAAGGTGCTTCCGTGGGGGCAGCCCGGTGCGGGGCTGAGACGCTGCCTTGTGGGCGGACCGGCTGCTGGCTGGAAGGTGCTCCCGTGTGAGCAGCCCGGTGCGGAGCTGAGACACTCCTGTGCGGCCGGCGCGGCTGCTGGCTGGAAGGCGCTCCCGAGCGAGCGGCCCGGTGCGGGGCTGAGACACTGCCTTGTGGGCGGACCGGCTGCTGGCTGGAAGGTGCTCCCGTGTGAGCAGCCCGGTGCGGGGCTGAGACGCTGCCTTGTGGGCGGCCCGGTGCGGAGCGGAGACGGTGCTGCGGCGGCTGAGGCGGTGGCGACCTGGATCCTGGGCTCGGCCACGGGCCGGTGGAGGACAATGTCGGGAGCTCGCAGGTCACAGGCTGGTGCCTGTTTTCCGGAGCACCCGTTGCAACAGCTGCGGGCAGCTTCGACAACCCCCCGGGCCGCCATCGCCCAGTGGGGTATCGCCTCGGCGCAGAGGGAGAAGAGGAGGGAAGAGACAGTAACTCTAAGACTTTTGCCTCCATCACAGTGAGGAGGTGTTTGGTGAACTCACTGTGGTGGATGTTAATTTGTGTTTATTGTGTTTTGTTATTATTACATGTATGGCTGCAGGCAACAGCATTTCGTTCAGACCGAAAGGTCTGAATGACAAATAAAGGATTCAATTCAATTCAATTCAAAAACTGCAGATGCTGGTTTAAATTGAAGATAGACACAAAATGCTGGAGTAATTCAGCGAGACAGGCAGCAGCTCTGGAGAGACATTTTGGGTCGAGACTCTTCTTCAGACTGATCATCAGCACGAACATAGTGGTTGAATTGTCTTTTCCTGGGCTGGATAACTATATACATCCAGTCAAGGAAGAAAGTGAATCACACATTTAGCCAAATGATAGAGTATCCAATGGTGCACAGTCTCAGCACAATGGATTTGGCTGGAACACCTATTTAACCTTCTAGAGTAGGACTTGCTCAGTAATTAGCAGTGTTGTTAATGATCATGAGGGATAGAACTCTAAATAATGTCCCTTCACATGATCTCTCTCTGTAATAAAACTTCCTTCCACCAGCGTGTTGCCAATACTGCTCCGGAGTATCTGACAGCAACAAGTAGCCTGTTTGAGTTGGAATCAATTTCTGCTCCTCTGCCTTTGCTCAATCTCTGTTCCACACAAGTGTCCAGCACAGATATCTGCCCCTTCATTTCCTACAACTAGTTGTGATAACCGTTAGATGAGTACCATTCTCATCTCTTCACATTTGAGGCATGGTTTGAGTTAGTAGGTGTGTGTCCATGGGCTTGGTGTGATAAAGTGGAAAAGCACTGGTTATAAAAAATGTTTGTCCCACAGGCTGTCTTACTGTCTTTTCTTCTCTCAGAGTCTGTACTGTGAACCACGGGATAGCAATACGGGACATTAAAGGATGCTTTTCGAGTGCCCTCCAAAGACATACAGGTATGTAGGTAAATTGGCTTGGTATAAGTGTAAATTGTCCCTAGTGTGAGTGGGATAGTGTTAATGTGCAGGGATCGCTGGTCGGGGTGGACTCGGTAGGCTGATGGGCTTGTTTCTGTGCTTTATCTCTAAACTAAGATATGTTGGGGACCTCATGCAAAGAAAACTCTGGAATGATTAGCATTTATTTAGTATCTTTTACAACTCGCTCAGTTGTAAAACAATTTATACCCAATAATGTACAAATGAAACATAGTCAGTGTTTTAACGTGAAGAAGAAACCAACAGTCATAGCCCTTCTCCTAGCTAAGAATGATCTATACATTTTCCTTGAACTACATCCCCTTTGATGTCTCATTTTCACACCTTACACCTCCTTATCTCGGTGTCACCCTCTCCCCTGACCCTCAGTCTGAAGAAGGGTCTTGACCCGAAATGTCACCCATTCCTTCTATCCAGAGATGCTGCCTGTTCCACTGAATGACTGTTCCATTTTGTGTCTATTTCCAACAAAGATGTAGACAGCATTGGGGTGGCACGATGGCGCAGCAGAAAAGCTACTGCCTTACAGCGCCAGAGACCTGGGTTCGATCCTGACTATGGGTGCTTGTCTGTACATAGTTTGTACGTTCTCCCCATGACCGCATAGGTTTTCTCCGAGATCTTTGGTTTCCTCCCACACTCCAAAGATGTACAGGTTTGGAAGTTAATTGGCTTGGTATAAATGTAGAAATTGTCCCTGGTGTGTGTAGGTAGTGTTAATGTGCGGGGATCGCTGGTCGGTGCAGATATGGTGGGCCGAAGTGTGTGTTTCAGCGCTGTGTCTCTAAATCTAAAACTGCTGCTGTTTGAGTCAATGTGCTGAACTCTTGCCCTCTAGGTATTGGATGTTCCTGATGCCACTGTTGATGGAAACTCTTAATTTAGGGATATCCTCCCCAGCCATGGATTGCCAATAAAAGATCCTTCTTGTTAGGCAATGTCAATCAGTAAATTAATCATCGCAAATCCAGCCCATTTTAAAGGCGATAAAGGCGATAAGGGTGACCTCTCACAACTATACAGCCAATGCTGCAATATTGCATGTCCAGAACTTGACATATTTGCACCCCATAAGAATTAAGATGTTGCTGATTCTTCAACAAGGGCGGCACAGTGGCAGTATTGCTGCTGCCTTAAGGGCCTGTCCCACTTACGCGACCTTTACAGGCGACTGCCGGCACCCGTCATAGATCGCCAACATTTTCAACATGTTGAAAATTCAGTGGCGACCAGAAAGGAGCTACAACTCTTTGGAGACCTCTCACAACCATTGGAGACCTCTCACGACCATACAGGTGACCCCTGGCGACATGTTGCGGGTGACCTCTCACAACTATACAGCCTATGGTCGTGAGAGGTCTCCAAAGAGTCGTAGCGTCTTTCTGGTCACTGCTGAATTTTCAACATGTATCTCAAAACTAAACTAATAATCTAAGGACTTCCATTTCATTTTCTTTCTAAACTCCTTAAATCCACCTCTGGTCATTCAGTAATAGTCCCACGGTTTAATGGAGGAGAGAAGGCAACCAGACTGGAAATAATATGTCACATTAGAGAGGCACTGAGGGGATCCTGTATGGTTAGAGGGGATGAAATATACAATACAATACAATACAATACAATTTATTGTCATTTGAGCCTCAGTGAGGCTCAAACAAAATTCTCTTTCCACAGCCATACAAACAAAGACAATTCCTAGGCGTACACACAATTTAGTTCACACAAACATCCATCACAGTGGACCCACTGTGATGGAAGGCAAAGTATTTTCTCTCCCCTGTTCTCCATGACTCTCCCGATGTCGAAGCCCCAGGCGGGCGATGATAAGTCCCACGGCCATTTTAGGCCGTGCCGGGCGATTTATGGCCCCGCTCCCGGTCTAGAAGTCTCGAAGTTGGAGCCCCCAGCGGGCGCTGGAATGTCCCACGGCCATGAAGCTGTGCCGGGCGATGTATGACCCCGCTCTAGGTCGTTCCAACCCCGGGACACGGGCTGGAGAAGTCGCGTTGCGGGAGCTCCGGGAAGCGGTCTCTCCCCCCGGACCCGCGAGCTCCCGATGTCCCAGTCCACCGGACCTGCGGCTGCGTTGCTGGAGCCTCCAAGCCCCAGGAGTCGAGTCGCAGCAGCAGCGAGTCACCACCGCTCCCCACGCTCCGAGGCCGGCCAGCCCCACGATGGTGAGTAGTCCGCAGCTCCGCAGCTCCGCAGTCTCCCGAGCCCCCGGGTCGTTCAGGCTGGAGGCCGCTCCACGGTGCTAGGCCCCAACGACAACGGAGACCCGACAGGGAAAGGTCGGGTCTCCCAGACAGGGAAGAGATTTTAAACAGTTTCCCCCTCCCCCCCGCCCCCCACATATACACATTTAAAACCAGTATTAAAAAACACCAACACTACATTTAACTAGACAAAAAATAAAAAAAAGACAGACAGGCTGTAGGGGCCGCTGCAACGGGTGAGTCGCGCCGCCAACGAGGTATGGTTAGTATGAAACCAATGCTGCACTCACTCCCTGAGATGCACGAAAAAGAACCCCAAAAAATACCAGGAGGGCACTCCAGCAGTTCTCTGGACAATGTCTCCCCTTCAACCAACACCGCACAATAAAAAAAAAGGACTGTTGTTCTGGATATTTTTATATTGTTGCCTATGTGACCTGTTACAATAAATGATGTGACCAAAGCTCAAAGGGCTGATGTCCTGCCACGTCCAGTTATGAATAGCAGAGGACAATTAAATAAGTAAAGGGAGGATAAGAGATCAAGAACACTGATAAGGTCTGGCAAGTCGGTAGCAAAGACAATATTAAAGCATTTGCAAACATTAAGTTCATCGATAGCTTTTGATATTAATTCCTTCAAAGGTAGCAGTATTAAGAAGTCTGATTCACTCCAAATGATTACAAGCAAACAGCAATTCAGGTGATAAGTGCAAAGGGTGCAGGCTCCAATAATGTCGTGGCTGTGCTGCTGTAGATGTGTGACCCAGAACTAGCCTCCGGATGAACTGCCCCTATATAATTACATTGGCGTCTATCCAAAACCGTGAAATATTCCTGCAGACGTCCTGTCCACAAAAGCAGGGAAAATCTACCCGGCCAATTACTGCCTCATCACCCTACTCTCAATCATGGCCAAAGTGATGGAAAGCATTGTCGACAGTTCCATCAAGCAGGACCTGCTCATCAATAACTTGTTCACTAATTCTTAGTCTGGGCTCCAACAACAACTTACTCCAGACCTCATTACAGTCTCAGTGTAAATGTGAGCATGAGCTGAATTCTCAGTGGGTTGACACCAAGGACACATTTGACAGAATGTGGCATCGACTGCTATTAAAATGCAAGTCTGTGAATCAGACGACAAATTCTGCATGGGCAGAAAAAGTACCAAGCATATAGGAGCACGATTACACTCGAGGGAGACGAATCATCAAAGCCACAATTTGTTTTGTCCTGACCAGCAACAGTTTAGTTTAATTTAGTTTAGAGATACAGCGCTGAAACGGGCCCTTCGGCCCATCGGGTCAGTGCCGACCAGCGACCCCCCGCATATTAACACAATCCTACACACACTAAGGACAATTTTTACATTTTTACCAAGCCAATTTACCTACATCCCTGTACGTCTTTGGGGTCTGGGAGGAAACCAAAGATCACCGAACCTACGCAGTCACGGGGAGAACGTACAAACTCCGTACAGACAGCACCCGTAGTCCGGATCGAACCCGGGTTTCCGGCGCTGCAAGCGCTGTATTGCCCCTGTCCACCTTAGGAAACCTGAACGGAAACCTCTGGAGACTTTGCGCCCCACCCAAGGTTGCCGTGCGGTTTCCGGAGGTTGCAGGTGGTTGCCGGAGGTTGCAGGTAGTGGAAGCAGGTAGGGAGACAGACAAAAACCTCCGGGAACCGCACGGAAACCTTGGGTGGGGCGCAAAGTCTCCAGAGGTTTCCGTTCAGGTTTGCTAAGTGGGACAGGGGCATTAGGCAGCAACTCTACCCGCTGTGTCACCGTGCCGCTCTATGTGATGTGTAGGAAGGAAATGCAGATGCAGGTTTAAACCGAAGAAAGACACAACCCTGCCCCGAACAGCTATGTGATACTGAGGTCATAAGGGAGGGGGGGGGGGGCTTGTAATTCAATTATTGTTCAGTTTCATTCACGGCTCCTTAGACAATGAACGATGCCCTGCCTTTACAGTAAAACAGAACAACATTGTTCATAAGTAGCAAATAACATCCAATCTGACAATATGGAGTAACTGTTTCCTACTGACATTCAAGGACATTATCATCACTGAGTTTCCTCACCAGCAACATCCCATAGGTCATCATTAACTATGGATTTAACCTGATACACAAATGCAATGTCTCGAACCAAATATTTTGCGGCAAGCAGCACCTACTTCGACTGCCCACACGTTACCCTATCAATAGGGACATCAGACTATGATAGAGTGCTCTGCATTTCCTTGGATCAGTCAAACTCAGATTCAGATTCAGATTCAATGTTATTGTCATTGTGCAGTGTACAGTACAGAGACAACGAAATGCATTTAGCATCTCCCTAGAAGAGTGACATAAATATGAGCAATAAATAAATCTATTTACGTGCATACAATCATAGTATTTGTTTTTTGTGGGAGTAGTGTCCGGGGGGGGGGGGTGATTGGCAGTCACCGAGGTACATTGTTGAGTAGAGTGACAGCCGCAGGGAAGAAGCTGTTCCTGGACCTGCTGGTCCGGCAACGGAGAGACCTGTAGCATCTCCCGGATGGTAGGAGGGTAAACAGTCCATGGTTGGGGTGAGAGCAGTCCTTGGCGATGCTGAGCGCCCTCCGCAGACAACGCTTGCTTTGGACAGACTCAATGGAGGGGAGTGAGGAACCAGTGATGCGTTGGGCAATTTTCACCACCCTCTGCAGTGCTTTCCGGTCGGAGACAGAGCAGTTGCCATACCATACTGTGATACAGTTGGTAAGGATGCACTCGATGGTGCAGCGGTAGAAGTTCACCAGAATCTGAGGAGACAGATGGACCTTCTTCAGTCTCCTTAGGAAGAAGAGACGCTGGTAACTCCAGCAACACTTAAGAAACTCTCCGTCATTAAGACAAAGTAGATTGCTTGATTGGTATACTATTTACCAGTAGCCCAATGGCAACATTATGTACCATATATAAGATGCACAGTAGCAACTTACAAAGACCTCTCCGGTTAGATTTCCCAAACATTGACTTCAACAATCAGGACAAGGGCATCAGATACAAGCTGAAAGTAAGCATGCAGGTACAGCAGGCAGTGAAGAAAGCTAATGGCATGTTGGCCTTCATTGCAAGAGGATTTGAGTTTAGAAGCAAGGAGGTCCTTCTGCAGTTGTACAGGGCTCTACTGGAGACCACACCTGGAGTATTGTATGCAGTTTTGGTCTCCTAATTTGAGAAAGGACATTCTTGCTATTGAGGGAGTGCAGTGTAGGCTCTCGAGGGTGTAGGTTAATTCCCTGGATGGCGGGACTGACATATGATGAAAGAATAGATCGACTGGGCTTATATTCACTTATATTCTTAAGGGATTGGACAAGCTAGATGCACAAAAAAATGTTCCCGATGTTGGAGGAGTCCAGAACCAGGGGTCACAGTTGAAGATTAAGGGGTAGGCCATTTAGGACTGAGATGAGGAAAAAATATTTTCATCCAGAGAGTTGTGAATCTGTGGAATTTTTCGCCACAGAAGACAGTGGAGGCTAATTCATTGGATGTTTTCAAGAGAGGGTTAGATTTAACTCATAGGGCAAAGGAATCAAGGGATATGGGGAAAAAGCAGCAACCGGATACTGATTTTAGATGATTAGCCGAATGGCCTCTTCATGCACCTATTTTTCTATGTTTCTAAGCATATTTGTGTCATTTTTAAACAGATACAAGAGCATTTAAATGTTTATTTGTTCAGTTGCACATATGTACTGACAACAGAACAATTAATTTCTTACTTACATCTCCTTAACAGGCCCGTAAATGCAACACACCGGTAAACATAATAATAATAAATACGATAAACGCAGTCTCAGGGAGAATGTATAAACTCCATACAGACAGCACCCGTGGTCGGGATTGAACCTGGGTCTCTGGCACGGTAAGCATTGTAAAGGGCCTGTCCCACTTGGGCGCCATTTACGCGTCATTTACGCGACAGGCCGGTAGTGACTGACGCACGACAGTCGCGTGAAAATCGTCTAGGTGTACGACGGTCTCAATCTCATCTCAATCAAGCCCTGAGGATCAAGCATGACTTATTTGCACTTTCATGTCGTGGATTCTGAGGTGGAAAATGAGAACAGTTGGAACTGTAGATTCTTTAATTGACTGGGAAGAAAATGGCTGCATGCTTCATGTTGTCCTGAATGCTCCTTCTACATCTTGAGTGGTTAGAAGCCAATGAGTCAGAGAGGAAGTTGTATCTCTAAAGGGAAGCATTGAGGATATCAATCGACATTTTTGTCTGTTTTCCTTGTAAACTTTTCTCTGAAGAGAGAGATTATTTTTGAAATCTGGTTTCAAGCACAAATCTGAACAGGCCTGCCTAATATAGCTGACAACGCATACCATACACGGAACTTACACTTACAACACTGTAAAGAAGAAATTCCTATATTTTAACCTGGCGGTCTTAAAGAAGTCACAATGAATATTTAAATTGTGTGAGACTTACACATGGATTTTAATGTAGCACAACTTCCAACAGAAAAGTCTCACTCGACTTAAGTATTCATTGTGACTCCTTTACGATACGATACAACTTTATTCATCCCCAGTCTGCCAACAGTCATAACACACAGTAAGGTACACGAAAACTTGAAATTAACATTAAATTAAAAATGAAATAAAAAGACAAGCGAGTGTTGGCTGGCTGCCATGTGCACAGTGCCTTAACTGGAACGAACGAACGAACATACAAACAAACGCAGGCTTATCCTCTGGACAGAGGATTCTAAAACTAGAGTTCCCCCCCACTCCCACACCGGGTTCTCTCACTGTCCCCTAAGGTCCAGCCCCACGCTGGGTCATCCATTGTTCTTCACGGCCGTCCCTTCACACCATGAAGAACACCACCATGTTAAAATATTGGAAGTTTCTAAATCCCAAACATCTGATCTCCTTTGTTTGGTGCAGGTAGACATGCTTCCTGACCCACTGAGTTAGTTCAGTACTTGTGTCTTTATCTGATAACTATCTATTTGTGAAGCTTTGCCAATTGCTCATCATTCGAACTGTTACTATACTTATACTAAAAATGATTAATTAATTTAACTGAAAAGCACATTACCGGGTGGCACCAGCAATGGCTGCCTCGCCAACAATCTGCCTGCCCCTTTCTTCTTTGGTGTTTTTTTAGTATGTGTTAAATATATGTCAGGACTTTCATATGAAGAAAGACTGGATAGACTCGGCTTGTACTCGCTAGAATTTAGAAGATTGAGGGGAGATCTTATAGAAACTTACAAAATTCTTAAGGGGTTGGACAGGTTAGATGCAGGAAGATTGTTCCCAATGTTGGGGAAGTCCAGAACAAGGGGTCACAGTTTAAGGATAAGGGGGGGGAATTCTTTTAGGACCGAGATGAGAAAAACATTTTTCACACAGAGAGTGGTGAATCTCTGGAATTCTCTGCCACAGAAGGTAGTTGAGGCCAGTTCATTGGCTATATTTAAGAGGGAGTTAGATGTGGCCCTTGTGGCTAAAGGGATCAGGAGGTATGGAGAGAAGGCAGGTACGGGATACTGAGTTGATGATCAGCCATGATCATATTGAATGGCGGTGCAGGCTCGAAGGGCCGAATGGCCTACTCCTGCACCTATTATCTATGTTTCTATGTTTCTATGTTTTTAGTGTTTTTTAGCTTGTTTTATGTGGGGATTGGGGGACGAGGTTGGGGGAAACTTTCTAATCTCTTACCTCGACGGAGATGCGATTTTTTTCCATATCATATCTCCGTCTGCACTGCGAGACTGACTTCGAGAGATCCACCGCGGGAGCCGGCGACTATAACATCGCGGAGTTTACGATCCTTTTGTCAGGGATCGACCTCTGAGCTCTACTGCGGGAGCTGCGGACTTCGGGAACCAAGCCGCAGGAGCTTCGATCGCCCGGTCGCGGGGGCTTCGATCGCCCTGACGCGGGGGCTTCGACCGCCCCGGTCACGGGGGCTTCGATCGCCCTGACGCGGGGGCTTCGATCGCCCTGACGCGGGGGCTTCGATCGCCCTGACGCGGGGGCTTCGATCGCCCTGACGCGGGGGCTTCGACCGCCCCGGTCACGGGGGCTTCGATCGCCCTGACGCGGGGGCTTCGATCGCCCTGACGCGGGGGCTTCGATCGCCCTGACGCGGGGGCTTCGATCGCCCTGACGCGGGGGCTTCGATCGCCCTGACGCGGGGGCTTCAATCGTCCTGACACGGGGGCTTCGATCGCCCTGACACGGGGGCTTCAATCGCACCAACACGGGGACGTCGATCATCCCAACAGATGGTTCGACCGCGGGAGAAAAATGAGGGAAGAAAATTGGACTTTATTACCTTCCATCACAGTGAGGAACGTGGGGAATCAGCTGTGGTGGATGTTTATGTTAACTTTTATGTAATTGTGCGCTTTGTTGCTTTTTTTGGTATGGTTATATGGTAATTCGCATATTACTGTACCTTGATTGAAACCTTTGAATGTCCCGACGTGTGAAAGATGTTATAAAAATGAAAATCATTCCTGATATTGTTAGGGAGAGGTCTGAACAAAGTCGCTGAAGAAGGGTCTTGACCCATTCGTTTTATCCAGAGATGCTGCCTATCCCGCTGAGTTACACCAGCATTTTGTGTCTATCTTATTATATCTCTCTCCTCTCCCCGTCTCTCTCACAGAAGCTAGATTCTCCATGACTATTCCGTGCAGTCTCAACAATAAACATCGCTAAGCCAGCATGCTATCCATTGCTGTGTTTGGAAGGGCCAGGTTTTGAGACACAGGAGGCTGAGAAGAATATAATAGGGCGTCCCATTTATAGGCATCGACATCAGCACCAATGAAACCAAGGGCATTTATTTATTCTTAAACCAACATCAAAGACAGATGAATAAATCACAGCTGTTATTCCTTTTGCAAAAATTGTAGATGCTTGTTGCGATTGCACAGAAAACACTATAGAAAACAATAAGCACTAAAATGTTTTCTATCCATTTCTTAAAGGAGTTGGTTAGTGTGTTGCCTTCTTGGTCACATTCCAGATAGGACAGTGAAAGCCACTCTCAGGGAGATTAATGCATAACATTGTGGCCAGGTGCAATATGTGATTTATGTCCTTACAAGTAAGGTTGCCCTTATAAATAAGTTATGACCACCCCAGAGACAGTGAGATATAAATCATAGTCTCAGACGAGAAAGTTATAAACCAGCTTGCATTGCTTTATTTGCGAAACAGTGGTCAATGTTTCTAAATATTTCCTTCAATTTTGTAAAATTCATTTATCAGGTGTGAGAGACACGAGCAAGATCCACATTCATTCTCAATCCCTAGCTTCCCATCAAATATAGTGCTAAAGTGTCACTTGAACTGCTGTAGCACATATAGTGATGGATCTCATACATAACTCGTACATGGGAAGTATGCATAATGATAATAACGAAGCCTTTAATAGTATACTGCACGCTCGGGCTGATGACCTTCAGGGAAACCAGACCCTACTTAGAAAACTCCTCAGAGCTGGACTAGACTGCCAAGGACTCGTGAAAATGAAGTCAATCGTGGACCGCCGTTTTTAGATTCCGAGCCTAGTGGCGGCACGGTGGTACAGCGGTAGAGTTGCTGCCTCACAGCTCCAGGGACCCAGATTATATCCTGACTACAAGTGCTATCTGCACGGAGTTTTATGTTCTTCCCATGACTGCGTGGGATTTCTCCTGGATCTCCGCTTTCCTCTCACCTCCAAAGACGTGCAGGTTTGTAGGTTAAACGTAGACGTTTTCTGTTGTAGACGTGCAGGTTTGTACGCCTCGAACAATCCTTGTTCGAGGCGTACCAGGGCCCCATCCCCGACCTCTACCTCCGCTACATCGATGATTGCTTTGGTGCTACTTCCTGCACCCAAACACAACTGACTGACTTCATCCGCTTTACCACAAACTTCCATCCGGCACTCAAATACACCTGGACCATTTCCGACACTTCCCTATCATTTCTTGACCTCACTATCTCCATCTCAGGTGATAGACCTCTGACCGACATCTACTATAAACCCACTGACTCCCATGGCTAGCGAGACTCTTCCCACCCTGCTTCCAGTAAGGACTCCATCCCCTACTCCCAATTCTTCCGTCTATGCCGCATCTGCCCAGGATGAGGTGTTGCACACCAGGGCATCTGAAATGTCCTCATTCTTCAGGGAACGGGGGTTCCCCTCCCCGACTATAATTGAGGTTCTCACCAGGGTCTCTTCAATACTCCGTAACACTGCTCTCTCTCCCCATCCCCCCACTCGCAACAAGGGCAGGGTCCCCCTAGTCCTCATCTTTCACCCCACCAGCCGTCACATACAACAAGTAATCCTCCGTCAGTTTCGCCACCTCCAACGTGACCCCACCACTCGCCACATCGTCCCATCTCCCCCCTCCATCTGCTTTCCGCAAAGACCGCTCCCTCCGCAACTCCCTGGTCAATTCTTCCCTTCCCTCCCATACCTCACCCACCCCGGGCACTTTCCCTTGCAACTGCAAGAGATGCTACACTTGTCACTTTACCTCCCCCCTCGACTCCATTCAAGGACCCAAGTAGTCATTCCAGGTGCAACAGAGGTTCACCTGCACCTCCTCCAACCTCATCTATTGCATCCGCTGCTCTAGATGTCAGCTGATCTCCATCAGTGAGACCAAGTGTAGGCTTGGCGATCGTTTCGCCGAACACCTCCGCTCGGTCCGCAATAACCAACCTGATCTCCTGGTGGCTCAGCACTTCAACTCCCCCTCCCATTCTGAACCTGACCTCTCTGTCCTGGGTCTCCTCCATGGCCAGAGTGAGCACCACCGGAAATTGGAGGAGCAGCACCTCATATTCCGCCTGGGCAGTCTGCACCCTAGCGGCATAAACATTGCATTCTCCAATTTCCAGTAGCCCTTGCTGTCTCCTCCCCTTCTCAGCTCTCCCTCAGCCCTCGGGCTCCTCCTCTTCCTTTCTCCCTTTAGTTTTGAGATACAGCACGGAAACAGGGCCTTGGCCCACCGAGTCCGCACCGACCAGCCATCCCCACACACTAACACTATCCTACACACCATAGGGACAATTTACACATACACCAAGCCAATTATCCTGCATACCTGTATGTCTTTGGAGTGTGGGGGGAAATCGAAGATCTCGGAAAAAACCCGTAGTCAGGATCGAACCCAAGTGTCCAGCTGTCAGGCAGCAACTCTACCGCTGCACCACCGTGGCCGCCTCTGCCTTGACTATTTTACCTGCAGAAGTCAAGGGTATGGTCACCCTCAGCTTCCCAACTGCAGGACCTTCCCAACCTGCTGCTGTTGAGCAGAGTGGCAGTTCGCTGCTTGCTGTTCATTTCTGCTCGGAGACCATTAGCCAAACTCCACACTCAAAGAGAGGCTATTTCAACTCCCTTTTCTTTCTGATCACAGAAGCAGGAATGCTGAGCATGCAAACTGCCTGCACTCCTGTCAACGAGTGCCCAGCTGTAGGGCGTCTGTGCTCCCCTTGCATAACAAAAATGTTTCCTCTGAGCACAGCTCTTCATCAGCATGTCCGTCCCGATGTATCAGAGGAGCACTGTACCATTATGCATCATCCCATTATGCAGCACCAACTCATTAAGTTGCAACATCTCCCTGTGGCTGTTCCACTCGGTCCACGATTGACTTCATTATCACGGGTCCTTGGCAGTCTGGTTCAAAGTTCTCTTAAAGTTGTTTTGTGCCTTTAAGAGCTTGTTGCTGAAATTGCATCCCCGTGCCAAAAACAAATCCCATAATGAAACTGTGGTTCTGAAGCAGGGAAAGCCGACAACACTGTTTGAGTTCCTCACAACTAGTGATAGCTATCTTTGTGCAACTTCTGCAATCAGCAGCAGGGGGGTCCCAGTGCAATGCTGTTCTAAACAATGAAGCAGAAATGTTCTCAACTTAATTTGCCCAGACCGGCCAATATATCACATTTACACTTGTCCCACCTGCCTGCATTTGGCCCGTATCACTCTAAATCTTTGTCTCTGAGGTGAAGGTCACACTGCTCAACTAATCGATACTTGGCAAAATCAAAACTCCATCCCACTATTTATGGAAATAATCAAATGAATGGTGTGGTGATTGAACATCACGGGGTGTGAAAAACCTTTGCTCCAACTGGTATTCCTTATTGTTAAAGGAATTCTTTCAAGGAATGGAATCAGCACTCCAGTCTTTATCTCACATTTGGACAGGTAGAAGAACATAGAAACATGGAAAATAGGTGCAGGAGTAGGCCATTCGGCCCTTTGAGCCAGCACTACCATTCATAGAAACAAAGAAACATGGAAAATAGGTGCAGGTGAAGGCCAATCGGCCCTTCGAGCCAGCACCACCATTCAATATAATAATAATAATAATAATAATAATAATAATAATAATAATAATAATAATATATTTTATAGTCATTGCACATCAGTGCAACGAGATTTAGTATGCAGCTTCCAACTGATGTCAAAAAAAATAAAAATAAATAAACTGTGCGACGTGACCATCCGAGGGAGACAGTCCAGGGGGGGATGGGGGGCAGTCAGCAGGGCCGGTTCAGAGCCGCTATAGCTCTGGGAATAAAGCTGTTTCTGAGTCTGGAGGTTCGGGCGTAGAAGGCCTTGTAACGTCTGCCGGAGGGAAGTAGTTCGAACAGTCCATTACAAGGGTGTGAGGAGTCTTTATGGATGCTGACGGTCTTCCTGAGGCACCGTTGTGGTAGATGCCCATCAAGGCTGATAGCTCTGTCCCAATAATCCTCTGCGCTCTGTGGACGATGCGCTGAAGAGCTCTCCTCTCCGCCTCCGTGCAGCTGAGATACCACACAGAGATGCCATACGTTAATATGCTCTCTGTGGTGCAGCGGTAGAACGTTGTCAGCAGCTGTTGGGGCAGACCAGACTTTTTTAATGTCCTCAGGAAGAACAGTCGTTGCTGTGCCTTCTTGACCAGCGCAGCGGTGTTGGTGGACCATGTGAGGTCTGAAATATGGGTGCCCAGAAACTTAAAGCTGGACACTCTCTCCATACTTTCCTCGTAAATGGAAATTAGGGCGTATTTTCCATTATGGGACCTCCTGAAGTCAATAATCAGCTCCTTGGTCTTGGAGGTGTTTAGTGACAAGTTGTTACGTGTGCACCAGTCCGCCAGGTTCTGCACCTCCGCTCTGTATTTTGTTTCATCACCGTTGGTGATCAGCCCAATCACTGTTGTGTCGTCTGCAAACTTCACGATGGCGTTGGTGTCGAATGCAGGAACACAGTCGTGAGTGAAGAGGGAGTAGAGCATGGGGTTTAGTACACAGCCCTGTGGTGTGCCGGTGCTCAGGGTGATAGTGGAGGACAGGTGCGGGCCCAGTCTCACTGCCTACGGTCACTCCGTCAGAAAGTTCAGGATCCAATCGCATATCGGCGAGCTGAGGCCTAGCTGGTGGAGTTTGGTGGTGAGCTTGGTGGGGATGACCGTATTGAATGCAGAGCTATAGTCAATGAAGAGCATCCTCACGTACGTGCCCTGTCTATCCAGGTGAGTCAGGACAGTGCGAAGAGCCAGAGAGATGGCATCCTCTGTCGATCTATTTGCCCTATATGCAAATTGATCTTGGCTGATCATCCAGAATCAGTACCCCGTTCCAGCTTTCCCCCATATCCCTTAATTCCATTAGGCCTAAGAGCTATATCTAACTCTCTCTTGAAAACATCCAGTGAATTGGCCTCCACTGGCTTCTGCAGCAGGTACATAGATGGGTAAGGTTTAGAGGGCTATGGGCCATTGGCAGGCAGGTGGAACTAGCTTACATGGGTCGGCATTGACAACTTGGGCCGAAGTGCCTGTTTCTGTGCTATGATCACTCTACGACTCTTATGTAACCAGGCATAAAATGTCTGCTTTCACATTAAGAACCAATGCAGCTTATGAAAAAAAACATTTAAAATAAATCAAAGTTATTCCTTGTGATGTTGCCATCGCTTCCACATTTTTACAGCATCGTATGAAAGATGAAGTTACTATCCTGTTAATCAACTGATTGTAATTGGGAACATTTACATTCATCTTCTTATCTGACCTTTAGTTAGAGTCCATTATCAGTTTCAGCAATGTTAATCAACCCAAGATCAAATACCATGACCCCTTCTCACCATGGGCTCTCTCCCTAATTAGCACCATACCTTCCGTTAATAATGCATGTAATATGTTCCAATCATACATTCACAAAATATTTAGACAGAGAATAGACATGACAACTGTGGAATTGTCTGCATCAAATGCCTATTTTATAGTGGGCTTTTAACTAACGTTGTGTCAGAAATGAGAACCAGGACCCAACTTGCACATATGTAAAAATACCTGGAGGCTTGGTGTGAATTGGAATATGTACTGCAGAGTTTTAGATGAGCTCCAGGTTGTGGAGGATGGAAATCAGCCAAACTATCATGCTGGTGATAACATCGTCATAGAGTCTTACAGCATGGCAACAGGCCCTTCAGCCCAATTTGCCCAAACCGGCCAACATATCGCATTTACACTTGTCCCACCTGCCTGCATTTGACCCGTATCACTCTAAATCTGCCCAATCCATATGCCTGTCTAAATGTTTCTTAAGCGTTGCGATAGTACCTGCCTCATCTACTTCCTCTGGCATCTTGTTCCATTCACGTACCACACTTTGTATGATAAAGCAACCCCTCAGGTTCCTATTAAATCTTTCCCTCCCTCTTCACCTTAAACCCATGTCCTCTGGTTCTCAATTCCCATACTCTGGGCAAGAGACTATGTGCCTCTATCCGATCTATTCCTCTCAATATTTTGTACATCTCTATAAGAACACCACTCATCCTCCTGCGCTCCAAGGAATAGAGTCCTAGCCTGCTTAACTTCTCTCTACAGCTCAGGACATCACGTCCTGGCAATATCCAGGATTTTGGATATCCTGGCAATATCCTTGTAAATGTGGATGAACAGCATTGAAGGAGACGGGAGCAGATGCATGCAATGCCATTGAGCTTTGATGTTGGAAAGGATGCAAACATCAACTTTAGGATCAATGTGTTCGAAGGAACTGCAGTTGCGGGTTTAAACCGAAGATAGACACAAAAAGCTGGAGTAACTGAGTGGGACAAGCAGTCTGAAGGATTGCAACCCGAAACGCCACCCATTCCTTCTCTCCAAAGATGCTGCCTGTCCTGCTGAGTTACTCCAGCATTTTGTGTCTAACTTTAGGATCCAAATGGAAGTGAAGGTGTGAATGGCTATGTTCAGCATCAGACGGCAGGCAGCTAAGGAAGCAATTGGAGTTGGCGGCTAGTAAAATGGTTTCAAGGTCAGTGGCACCGTTGGGTTCAATAATTAGCTGAAGGCTTTCTCCTCATGAAGTGTTTGTTCCTTGACAAGCAGTAAAGGGCCTGTCCCACTTACGCGACCTTGGCTCGCAAATTAGGCGACCTCGTGGTCGCTTGAGGCGTACGTGCACCGAATGGCCGCGCGGAGCCGGTCCCACTTAGAAGCGCGGAGTTGTGCGGGACTGGTCCAGACATCTCGCGGGGCTCCAATATTCTGACGGTGGCCGAAATCTTTGCGCGCCAACGGCCTGTCGGCACGCAGGCGCATTGCAGTCGTACGCAGCATCTTGATGGCGTACGCAACGTCTTGATGGCGTACGCCTAGCGCGTGGTGTTGCGCGATGACGTCACCGCCCGGTGTGGCGTTGCGTGATGACATCACCGCCCGACGCCGTGCGACGCACAAATTCAGTCGGCCCGCCTCCTGCCCCGATTTATAAGCATGACACAAATGACGTCACGCGCGAACTTCGCGCGAACTCCGCTTCCGTTTGGTCGCGCCAAACGCACGCAATCGCATGCAAGTGGGACAGGCCCTTAAGACAAAATACGAGTTGGTGGCGAGTTACGCATTCAAGTAGTACCTGATGCGGACTTTCCAAACGATGATGATGCCAGGACAAACTAAATAGAGGGCGAAATACGAGGGAATCAACAACAGATCTTGTGAGTGTCAGTGTGGGAGCTGGTGTTTCAGAAAAGTGCACCAAAATTGAACGATGAGGCTTGCTGTCTCTCCCTGCGGGGGAATGCGACTTTTTTGTCGTATTCCCCTTCTCTGCCTCCATCTGCGCTGAGGCCTAATTGCGGAGCTGGCGACCTCGAGGCTCAGGAGGCAGAGCCCGCCAGGACTCGCACTGGGCTCGCTCTCGTGAGGACGGCCCGGCTCGGGGCTGGAACAGGGCTTCCGTGAGGGGCTGTGACGCTCCCGTGAGGACGGCCGGCCCGAGGAAGGAACGGTGCTCCCGTTGGAGTGGCCGAGCTCGGGGAGGTACGGCGCTCCCAGCCCGAGGGAGGAGCGGTGCCCAGTCGGGGCGGCCCAGCCCGAGGGAGGAGCGGCGCCCAGTCGGGGCGGCCCAGCCCGAGGGAGGAGCGGCGGCCGGTCGGGGCGGCCCAGCCCGAGGGAGGAGCGGCGCCCGGTCGGGGCGGCCCAGCCCGAGGGAGGAGCGGCGCCCGGTCGGGTCGGCCCAGCCCGAGGGAGGAGCGGCGCCCGGTCGGGGCGGCCCAGCCCGAGGGAGGAGCAGCGCCCAGTCGGGGCGGCCCAGCCCGAGGGAGAAGCGGCGGCCTGGCGCGAGGCTGAGACAGTAACGGCACTCACGTGAGGGCGATCCGGCTCGGTGCTGGAACGATGCTCCGGCGGCTGGGACTGCGTTCTGGCGGCGGTGACCTGAGTCCGGGGTTCGGCCGCGGGCCAGCGGCTGTGTCAGCGGGACTGGTGGACGGCAGCTTCGACCACCCCGGGGCCGCGGTGTTTGAGCCGCGGGACTGTTTGCTACATCGCCCGGTGGGGTATCGCCTCAGCGCAGAGAGAGAAGAGGAGGGAAGAGACTGCAGCCCTAAGACTTTTGCCTCCATCACAGTGAGAAGGTGCTATGTGGACTCACTGTGGTGGATGTTAATATGTGTTTATTGTTGTTTTTTATTGTATTGTATGTATGTATGACTGCAGGCACGAAATTTCGTTCAGACTTCGGTCTGAATGACAATAAAGGAAACCCTGTAACCCTGTAAGACCTTAGCAGGTGAAACGACAGCCACCATCAGTGGAGTAACGGAGATAAAGATGTGCAGGAACCTGTGTCTGAGGATTTTAAAGATATTCTAGTGAGGGGTTTGGAAGATATATGAAAGAGCAGGCTATATTAGGACTTGAACACAAGAGTGAGAAACTGAAAAGGAAGTGCTGGTGGACTCGAAGCTATAGAGATGATACATGGTAGCACCAAAATACAGATCTCTTAGTGTAATTCTTCTTATTAAACAAAGGCTGTCACGACTCTGTTATTTAATCTCTGCTGTTTTCAAACTGGCAGTTCTGTGAAGAATAAGGAGAATAGCTCGACAAGAAAGCCAGTTTACACCTTCACAGCAGGAACCACATTTATATTAAATAAGTGGCAACAGCTGGTATGCAAAATAAAATCTCTGCTCAAGAAGGATATTCAGGTTGTTCCAAAGGGCTCCTTTGAAGAAAATGATTTGAGCTAATGGCTAAATTTTGTGTGCTACATACAAAACACTTTGGGGATGAACAGGTTTGCAGATAGAAGATTCAGAATTCAACAACACACCTGGTAACATTTCTGTTTCATGTTTTTAGATTAATTTAGTTTAGTTTAGAGATACAGGGCGAAGACAGGCACTGGGGCCTACCGAGTCTTTATCCATCAGCTTCCATACACAACCAATATCCTACACACTATGGACAATTTGTAATCTTATTGAAGCCAATCGACCTACAAACCTGTACGTCTTTGGGGTGTGGCAGGAAACTGGAGCACCAGGAGAAAACCCACGCAGTCACATAGAAACATAAAAACATAGGCAACGTTTCGGGCCAAACCCCTTCTTCAGACTGATGAATATACATTATATTCATGTATTGTCTTTTCTTTGACTAGATACCACGCAAACAAACACTTTTCACTGTACCTTGGTACACAAGATAATAATAAATTCAACAAAACTAAACTAGGGTTCGGATACACTATTTGTGCTGGAAAGGCATTGGACTGATCAATAATTGCTCCACAGCTGACTACTTGCAGTGGAACACTACAATTTTTTGAAGGAGATTGATGAATTGATTGAAAGATTCTGTAATAAAACAGGTCCTTCGACCTACGGTGTCCACACTTGTAAGTAAGTAAGTAAGTAAATAAATAAATAGTATTGATATAGCACGTTTAAATCAACTCGCATTGAAACCAAAGTGCTTTACATAAAATAAATAATAAAGATTCCGTACATCCATAGAAAAATAAAAAATAAGAAAAATGAGATAACATATTATAGAATTCAACATGAACGTCCCCCCACAACAGAATCAACATTTTCCAATGTGGGGAAAGGCATCAAGAAGTTAAGTCCTCTTCCTCTGTGAAACACCCCAGGTCGGGGCCTATTTGTGGCCTCCGCAGCCAGTCCGATATTTTCAGGCCCTCTTTGCCGGAAAGCTGGAACTCCGGCGTCGGGTGAACACTCCTAACCATCGATCAGCTGTTCACAATAGTTCCACTCGCGACACACGAGGGGCAATTTACAGAGGCCAATTTAACTACAAACCCGCAAGTCTTTGGGATGTGGGTGGAAACCGGAGCACCTGGAGATCATTCATTAACCAGCTCAGTCATGGGTTCTTCCATTGTGTACTCACCTCTGCCTTGATTTTATTGTCTCCAAAGCACAGGTGCTGCAGGTAGGCTGCTGCATTGGACTGCACTGAAGGGAACTGATGCTGCAACATCTGGATAACCTCTGGCAACTCAGGATCCCGCCAACCAAACTCCCTGTGAAGAATTTAAAAAAAGTATAAAATACATATGCACTTCAATTAAAATGATACTGCATTATTCTAGACATTTATGCAGCAAAAACACATGCAATATTTTCTGAACAATGCACAGCCAAACTGAAGAAATGCATCCCATGTTATTCTGTGCCTTTGCTTGTTTTTTAAATGCTGAAAGTAAATGTGTTGGCATTGGCGTGACATATCTCACCATGCACAAATCAGACTTCATTAAAGCCATTCTACATCACATCAATGGTTAAACCTGTCCATGAAATGTCCCCGGGAGATTTCACAATTGTTTATTCTCTTGAGATTCAACAGCACAAACACACGATAAATGGTTAGGAGTGCAATGCGAGGATTAGCACAAATGCAGATAAACACACGTCAGCCAAGGAAGTGAACAAATGAAAATGAATGAATGGCATGGTAGGTACTGGACCCAGAGGTTCAACCTCAAAATCAATTTCCATCATTCACTGAGATCACAGTTGATCCAATTCCAACAACTTGCCGTGGCCTTCGAATAGTTCAAGTTAGCAAATCTCAGAATTGAGACGAATAATTGAGCAAAGATTTGCTGTGTTTTGTGAGGAAGTGTGCCCCTCTACTACCCTTTGCGTAAAGGATTTAAAACTATAACCAATCGCCTAGACTCCACCATCATCAAAAAATAAATGCCTGCGTTCATCTAATCAAGTTATTCCAAAATTATGAATACTTTAAACCGTAAGGACCATGAAATTGAAGCAAGAGCTGTTCATTCAGCATCTCACACCTGTTCCACCATTCAATGTCATGGCAAGTCTTCATCTCAGCAAACCTAAGCAAACCTATAATTTTCCTTAATATCCAAAAGTCTGTTCATCTCCATCCTTAACATAACTCAGCAATTGAGTCTTCACTGTCTTCCTGAACATAGAGTTCCATAGATTCACAGCTATTAGTTTGAAGAAATACCCTACAGAAATTGCCCGAAATATATTCAGCAGAACAGGATATCATTAATTTGGAAAGGGTGCTAAAAATATGTACGAGGATGGAGGATTGGGTATGGAGGATTTGAGCTACAAGGAGAAGTTGGATAGACTGGATCTCTTTTCCTTGCAGTGTAGGAGCCTGAGGGGTGACCATAGAGAGGTATATAAAATTAAGAGGAGCAGAGATAAAATGAATAGCCTCCAGGTAAGTCTTTTCCCCAGGGTATGCAAGTCTTAAACTAATGGGTGTTAAGGAGAGACAGCAAATATTTTAAATGGACCCGAGGGACACTTTTTCACAAAAGGGTTGTGTCTACATGGAGCGAGCTGCCAGAGGGAGTGGTATAGGCAGATACAATTTAGATATTAAAAAAACCCCACCCAGACAGATACAAGGAGGGGAACGGTTGAGAGGGATACGGGCTACAGACAGGTGAGTGGGACATGTTCAGTTCGGCAACTTGGTCCCATGATTAAGTTGAGGTGAAGTGCCTGTTTCCATGTTGTACAACTATGATTCTAGGTCAGGCTACATCTATGGGAAGGGAAAGGGAAAGAAAGTTAACCCTTTGTCAAAATCAGTTTCGGACCTGAAACGTTGATTTGGTTTATCTTTGCACTGGTAGATTGATTCGTCTAGATTTTCTGGCATTTTCTGCTTTCGCTCCGCTTTCCAGCATCTGCAATTATTTTTAGACTTTCATCTATTTAGAATAAATTTCTTCTTATCTTTGTCCGGAGGTCGAACTCCTTATTCTGAACCTGTGGTAACTGTTTCTGGACATCTCTGCCAGAGGACACCTCATACTTGCATTGACCTAGTCAAGCCTTGTATGAATTTCATATGCAGTAATGACATCACTTCTAAACACATGCGAGGAAAGGCACAGTCTATTTAATCTGTCCTCATGTGACAGCCTTTCCCACCTCATGAACCAGTTTGGTGAAATTTTATGGCATCTGCCTTTCCACATTTATATTCTACATTTCTCTTAAGGCAGTGAGAATGGACTTGACCACAAATTTCCAGGTGTGGTCTCACTAGGGGCCTATATAACTGCAGTAAGAGGCATAGAAAATAGTCGCAGTAGGCCATTCGGCCCTTCGAGCCAACACCGCCATTCAATATGATCTTGATCATCCTAGATCTGTACCCCGTTGCTGCTTTCTCCCCATATCCCATGATTCCGTTAGCCCAAAGTGTTATATCTAACTCTCTTTTGAAAACATCCCGATTCACAACTGGATGTTGGTGAAAAGGTTTTCCTCATCGCAGTCCTAAATGGCCTAACCCTTATTCTTAAACTGTGACCCCAGGTTCTGGACTCTCGCAACATTGGGACAATTCTTCCTACATCTAGCCTGTCCAATCCCTTAAGAATCTTCAAGATATCTTCAGTCCTCTTAGAATAAAGATCAATCATTCTAATTGTTTTCTGTACCTGTACTTTTATAATCAGTAACGGTATGCAAGAATTTCCAAATCCCTCTGAATACGAACACCTCCCAATATCACTATTTAAGAAATATTTTTTTTTTCCTTCTGAATTGGACAGTTTTCAATGCGATTCCACCTGCCACATTTTCTCCCATTCACGTAACATCAGCCATCAAATTTTCAAGATGTGTCAATCTATTTTATAGTTCCTCAAAATGCTACCTTTCAACCTCTGGTAAAATTTTGATGAATTCTCCTATGCCAAAAATATGGTTGGTCCTAACTAATAAAAGGTGCTCCAGATGATGCCTGAACCTACAAAGTGAAAAGATTTAAATGATGTTCCTCCCTTTATATACTAGTCCTCTTGACACAAAGGCTACCATTCTATTTGTGAAGAAAGGAACTGCAGATGCTGGATTACATCAAGGAAAGACACAAAATGCTGGGGTAACTCAGTGGGTCAGGCAGCATCTCTGGAAAAAAGGAATAGGTGACGATTCGGGTCAAGACCCTTCTTCAGACTCTGTGATATTGATTTTGTTTTGTACCTGCCTGATATATTTTAGTGATATTCTATCTTTTGAAGTACATCCAGTATTTTAGTTCATTTATTTCATTAAAATGGTGATAGCGTTTGCAATTACATTTGTTAAATGTTTCTGAATGCTTTGGGCATTTGACGCACCTTAACAATGTTAATAGTTGCCAACAGTTCTAGGTGGAGATTTGCCATGTGTAAAAGGTTTTCGGAGCAGCTTGCTCGGATTTGCTCGGTTCCGTCTGTTGATGTCCTATCTCCACTCAGAGCCTCACCACTTTGCCTCGGATAGTTTAATCCATTCCGAATAGAAGGAATAACTTTAGGGCAATGTGAAATGCAAGAGGCAAGGCCCAATGGCCTTTAGAGAGACCTGAAAGTCCAGTGTAACTAGGTTACATTAAATTATTTTTGAGATACAGCGCGGAAACAGGCCCCTCGACCCACTGAGTTTGTGCCGGAGAAAACCCATGCGGTCACAGGGAGAAGGTACAAACTCCTGACAGACAGCCCCTGAAGTCAGGATCAAACCCAGCTCTCTGGCACTATAATGGGCCTGTCCCACTTAGGCTATTTTTATGCGAATGCTAGCGACTGTCATAGTCGTAGCAGGTCGCTGAAAAACCGGCGACTGGACCCCCCTTCGACATAAAATTTGTATTTGATTCATATTTTAACAAAAAAAAAACCAGAGTCAGCACCAGCGACAACCTACGTCATCCTGGCGACAACCTACGACAGCACCTCCGTCAGGAGAAGTCAAGCTACGCTCATTGGCGTCAAACCCACTGTCGCCGACTGTCACCGAAAAGTTTCGAACATTTCAAAATCCAGCGGCGACCAGAAAAACACTACGATTCATTGGGCGACTGAGGAGACGACTCACGACCACACAGGCGACACCCCGGCAACCGTGTGGCGACAGCCTAGTCACCTGTAGTCGCCTAAAAAATCGCCTAAGTAGGAAAGGGACATAAGGCAGCAGCTCTATCGATGCGCCACTGTGCCACTGTAATTAAAACTTACTAAAGAAGCTGAGTGGAATCATCAGTAATGGATTGGGTAGAGTTAGACCAAAGGTGGCAGAGACCAACCGTGAAAACAGAACTGAATGGACGAGAGTCAACAAACAACCCTGAAAAACATCCTGTTCAACTTAGAAGAGTTAATTTAACCACCAGCAACAGTGTGCAGAAGACTTTGCAGACTGCACACTACTAAATACATCTGTACGTTTCATAATCCTGCTTTACATCATTCACATTTGTTTCAACATCTCTATGAAAACTCAGCTGCCACATTTTCAAATGGATTCAAAGTTTTTTTTTATATTTAAAAAATATAAATAAATAACAAATCACATTTTCAATAATGGTCTTAGTAATCATTTAAACATTATGAAGTAGCTAACAAGCCACTTAAATCAATCAATATTTTATAAAGTAGCACATTATAACTGTTCTTCTAAAAAACAAACCACACCAGAATTTAAACACCATTTTCCACAATATCAGGACGTCCAGAGCACATTTCAATTATTCAAATACTTTTTCACGTCTATTAGTCGCTGTTGTAAAGCAGGTGAGACCAGATACCCACACACAGCAGCAAGAAAATACTCATATACTTGTCATTGTTAATAATGTTAGTAAGTAGTTCGGTAAACACGAGTTTTCAGAACCAAGGAAAATTGACCAGTAATGTTAAATGCCCACTAAACTTCACAGCTGTGTATCTCTGGCTTATTAAAAGTTGCCTGACTTCTTAAAAGTATCTCCACTCCTTTTCCCCCATTGTTCAAGTTCAAGTGAGTTTATTGTCATGTGTCCCTGTATAGGACAATGAAATTCTTGCTTTGCTTAAGCACACAGAAAATAGTAGGCATTTACACACCCCCTTCTTCTCCCTTCTCCCTCCCCCCCCCCCCCCCCCACTCTTTTTAAAGACCTTACCGTAAAGGCTAGCCGTCTTAACCTTCCTGTTCATCGTGGTGTGTGCCTGTACCACCTTGGCTTTGCACCGTGTGAATTTCAGACAGCGCTCCCCCCACTTTCCCTGACCCCCGCCCTTTGCGTGTGTGTGTGTGTGTGTGCGTGTGCGTGTGCGTGTGCGTGTGTGTGCGCGCGCACGCGTTCCACTCTTGACCTCGCCGTTCCACCTCCCGGTTTTTCAGCGAGTGCCACGAACTTGACACTCCAGCAGTCCGCTGAAAGATCGCCTAAATGGGACAGGCCCATAAACGAGCCAGACACAGGAAACAAACTATCAAAGCTCATTGATTGTAGTAGTTTCATGCACTTGTTAGAACTTCAAGATCGTATAGAATCTGGGTAAATATATCATCAGCACATCAATGAAATTCACAACAACCGTTGAGGATATAGAGGGATCAGTTGCCCAATTAAAGAAGGCATTGGAATAATAATACCGAGGAAATGCATCCAGGAAACAGATAATACTACCATGTTGATGGATATATTTTGAAACATTGCATATGGGAATGGAGACAATGTTTGCCAAGTCTAAGTGAATGTAATCCAAAAGGTTTCAAAATATGACCGCTCGCCTCCTGTTGCACCTAGAAAATATTCAGCATCTTTTCAATTAATAATCAAAAGTTGTCAATTAAAATAAAAGATTCATACAATATTTAATAAATGCATTAATGATTATTTTTTTAATGTCCCTCAGGTTATTTGTAGCAGTCTCGAAAATACTAATTTTTGGACATTTTTGGAAGTTGGGGGTCTTGGAGTAGAGCTGTAACTAAGCGGGATAGAACATGGAAGAGAGCAGAATTAGCCAAGCACATAACTACTGTCGTGATGGGCATGGATCATTAGCCCGAATCAATCAACACAGTCCTGTCGTGTAAAGGTAAGTGTCTGCACGGAATTCCAAAGCTCACATTGCACCCTAATTCAATCCATACAAGGACGAAGAAGCAACACTTTGGGACCACATGATTCAGGCACATGGACCAAATGTCATATATCACACATGCTAAGGGACCACATGATTCAGGCACATGGACCAAATGTCATATATCACACATGCTAATTAGTGCATTATGTTATGGCAACAATGCATAACTTAAAAGGCTGTGATAGCAATGGCAAGGAAGTTACTATGGTGAAGTAAGTATTAGATGCAGGTCCAGTATACTTCACTGAATTAAATACGAGACCAATTGCATAAACATTACTTTATGGATGCAGAATCAAATGGCTATTATTAATAATCACCGGCGTGCATATAGCTGACTGTTCCAATTCCCTTGGTCTTTTATTTCAACAAAACATGATTACTTGATTGCTATTTTTTAGGAGATAACAATAAACACACAAACTGTTTATCCTCATCTTACTTGCTTATGTATAATAATAATAATAATGGATGGGATTTATATATGTATAACCAGTCCTATATTATATTACAGCGTCACGGTGGCGCAGCACCAGAGACCTGGGTTCGATCCTGAGTATGGGTGCTGCCTGTACAGAGTTTGTACGTTCTCCCCGTGGATTTTCTCTGGGTGCTCCGGTTTCCTCCCACAATAGACAATTGACAATAGACAATAGGTGCAGGAGTAGGCCATTTGGCCCTTAAAGTCAGCACCGCCATTCAATGTGATCATGTCTGATCATCCCCAATCAGTACCCCGTTCCTGCCTTCTCCCCATATCCCCTGACTCCGCTATCTTTAACTTGTAAGCAATAAAAAAAGAAGAAAATAAAACACAAAGGAAAACAAACAAATAAGTAACTCAAATAATACAAATAATATCGTTCATGTTCAAAAGGGGTAAGAAGAAGTTCGAAAACTTTTCTGGTCCTACCCCCTCTTATTTTCTACACATTTTCATGGAAAAACAGAATAATGGGAACAAATGGACCCAAGATCTGTTGAACAGTCCACAAACAAGAAAGAAATAACCAAACAGAAAAGAAAATCACTGGTCCAGCTCATAACCATTCAATCTTTTGTTTCTGAAGAGTGTTTTTAGTTTGAATAGAGTTTTACATTTTTTCAGCTCATCATGGCAGTTATCCCAAAGACTAACATCCTTTGCTGTAACACAATGGAGTTTTGCATTAGTTCTTATTGCCAGTTTTTCGAATATATAGGTTCCTCTCAGGTTGTGTTTGCTTTCTCTCCGTTGGAACAACCCCTGGATATTACAAGGCAATCTTTATGTGAAGTGCAAGAAAAAAGGGGAAAATAAATAACTTTCTTATCAGCTTCAAAGCTATAATTCTTGAGCAAGGCTTTTGAAGAAAATGTGGATAGTATTCACCCAGTCCTAAAGGACAAATCTAATTGGTGGCAACATAGCTGTTATCATTAAGGCTGACCCGAAAGTAGATTAAATGGCTCAGGGAGGAGAAGACAGGACACATGCTGATGGACTGCTTTCCAAGGTTGTGGTTTACAACAAAAAAATTGTTTGCCGCCACCCAGAATGTGCATTTGCCAAATGCCCTGTCTGATTTAGTAGCTTGTTACTTCTTTCAAATAAGAAAATGGCCAATATTCCACTCTTCACAGGCCCGATGCCTTGCACAAACTCAAAATGCGAGTTGTGTAGAGATCATGGAAACAGACCACTTGGACCAACAAAATTCACATCATTCCTTATATTTCTCACAAGACTATTCCCATGCTTTTTTTCCATTTCATTAATTCATTAACATATGGTTCTTAATGCCCATTTCGAACTTCCTAACATAAATGCATTCATGCTTTTTATTGCAACAACTTCCAGTGGTTGAAAAATTCACTTTCTAAACAATTTCTGGATGATTAGGATGCTTATGAGTTTTTGAATGTATCAATTAATTACTCAGTAATCATTCTGATATCTTCTCCACATCCACCCAATTCTTCTTCAACCAAAGTGATACAGTCTAAAGTCATAAAGCCATTTTAATGGATGCAACACCATGCATTTTGCTGTTAGTACCTTGTAATCAAAATAATTTAAACACATTCTTACACAAAAGACACATTGCCCAGCCAAGGTTCAGAAATGGCATTCTTACAAAAAGTCAAAAGATTGTCCCATTGCAGGGCTTTCAACACAAAGTCTAAGTGGCCATTCTCAATAAGGTACCAAAACTGTGCTCCATGCTCAGCAGGGGATCTTAAACTCTTTTCTGGAAGTGTTAAACCAAGACCATATATCCCCTCTTCAAAAACTCCTTGAGCTCTATCACAACAAAGAGCAACTTCCCCGTCACTGAACCTAGACTTGGTAAAGTCACTCCCATCCAATTCAGCCTTGTAAAGTCCTTCCCCACCAATCCCAGTGCCCTATCTAGATTTATAGTTAAACCCAATCAAACATATGACTGATTGCTAATTCATCACACTTTGCTGTTAGGAAATGACTGCCTCATTTTCAATATTTCAACAAGGACATCACTTCATTAAAATGCTTCAACGGCTGCATTGCTTGGCAATGTCAGATGTTATTGAAGATGTTGGGCAAATACAAATTCATTATTTTACTTTATGTGAGCGGGTTAAACTGTGATCACAACAGAACACAAATAGCCCTTTTTCTAATTCAAGGCAAAAACTTATAGGAATAGAAATATAGAAAATAGGTGCAGGAGTAGATCATTCGGCCCTTCGAGCCAGCACCGCCATTCAATATGAACATGGCTGGTCATCCAGAATCAGTGCCCTGTTCCTGCTTTTTCCACATATCCCTTGATTCCGTTAGCCCTATGAGCTAAATCTAACTCTCTCTTGAATACATCTAGTGAATTGAATTCCACTGCCTTCTGTGGCAGAGAATACAACAGATTCACAATTCTCAGGATGAAATTTGTTTTCCTCATTTCAGCCCTAATTCTTACCTCTTATTCATAAACTGTGACCCCTGGTTCTGGACTCCCCCAACATTGGGAACATTTTTGCTGCATCTAGCCTGTCCAATCCCTTAAGAATTTTATATGTCTCTATAAGACCTTCTCTCATCCTAAATTCCAGTGAATATAAGCCCAGTCGATCCAATCTTTCATCATATGTCAGTCCCTCCATCCCGGGAATTAACCTGGTGAACCTACGCTGTACTCCCTCAATAGCAAGAATGTCCTTCCTCAAATTAGAAGACCAAAACTGCACACAATACTCCAGATGTGGTCTCACCAGAGCCCTATACAACTGCAGAAGGACCTCTTTACTCCTAAACTCAAATCCTCTCGTTATGAAGGTCATCATGCCATTAGCTTTCTTCACTGCCGGCTGTACCTGCATGTTTACTTTCAGTGATTGGTGTACAAGAACACACAGGTCTCGTTGCGCTGCCTTTTTCCTAATCTAACCCCATTGAGATAAAATCTGCCTAGTTTTTCTTGCCGCCAAAGTGGATAACCTCACATTTATCTATATTATACTGCATCTGCCACGCACCTGCCCACTCACTCAACCTGTCTAAGCCACCCTGCAACCTCCTAGCATCCTCTTCGCAGTTCACACTGCCACCCAGCTTTGTGTCATCTGCAAATTTGCTAATGTTACTTTTAATCCCATCTAAATCATTAATATATATTGTAAATAGTTGTGGCCCCAGCACCAAGCTTTGTGGCCCCCACTAGTCACTGACTGCCATTGTGAAAGGGACCCGTTTATTCCTACTCTTTGTTTCCTGTCTGCCATCTAATATTCTCTATCCACATCAATACTGAACCCCCAATACCATGTGCTCTAATTTTGCCCACTAATCTCCTGTGTGGGCAAAATTAGGCTTTCTGAAAGTCTAGATACTCTACATCCACTGGCTCTCCTTCATCCATTTTACTTGTCACATCCTCAAAAAATTCCAGAAGATTAGTCAATCAGGATTTCCCCTTCATAAATCCATGCTGTCTTGGACCAATCCTTTTACTGCTATCCAAAGACGCCATTATTGCTTCTTTAATAATTGACGCCAGCATCTTCCCCACCACCAATGTCAGGCTAACTGGTCTATAATCAGCCATGATCACAATGAATGGCGGTGCTGGCTCGAAGGGCCTAATGGCCTCCTCCTGCACCTATTTTCTATGTTTCTATAATTAATCTTGCGTTCCTTTCTTGAAAAGTGGGATAACATTAGCTACCCTCCAATCCACAGGAACTGTTCCTGAATCTATAGAACATTGGAAAATGATCACCAATGCATCCACTATTTCTAGACCCACCTCCTTGAGTACCCTGGGATGCATCCCCTGGGGATTTATCAGCCTTCAGTCCCATCAGTCTACCCAATACTATTTCTCACCTAATGCAAATTTCTTTCAGTTCCTCTGTCTCCCTAGACCCTCTGTCCTCCAGTACATCTGGGAGATTGTTTGTGTCTTCCTTAGTGAAGACAGAACCAAAGCACCTGTTCAACTTTTCTGCCATTTCCTTGTTCCCTGTAATAATTTCACCTGTTTCTGCCTTCAAGGGACCCACATTTGTATTTACTAATCTTTTTCTCTTAACATACCTAAAGAAGCTTTTACTATTCTTCGTTCTATTCTTGGCCAGCTTACCCTGATACATCATCTTTTCAGCCCATATTGCCCTTTTTGATACCTTTTGTTGTCCTTTGAACGTTTCCCAATCCTCCGGCTTCCTGCTACTCTTTGCTATGTTATACAACCTTTTACTTTAGTTTTATTCTATCCCTAACTTCCCTTTTCAGCCACGGTTGCCTCCTACTCCCCTTAGAATCTTTCTTCCTCTTTCGAATGAAATTATCCTGCATCTTCTGGAATATGCCCAGAAATTCCTGCCATTGCTGTTCCACCATCATTCCTGCTAGGATCCTTTTCCAGTCTACCTTGGCCAGCTCCTCTCTCATGCCTTCATAGTCCCCTTTGTTCAACTGCAACAGTGACACCGGATTTAACCTTCGCCCTCTCATTTGCTGCACCCATCCCTAATTTCCTTCGAGCCTGCACCGCCATTCAATATGATCATGGCTGATCATCCAACTCAATATACTGTACCTGCCTTCTCTCCATACCCCCTGATCCCCTTAGCCACAAGGGCCACATCTAACTCCCTCTTAAATATAGCCAATGAACTGGCTTCAACTACATTCTGTAGCAGAGAATTCCACAGATTCACCACTCTCTGTGTGAAAAATGTTTTTCTCATCTCGGTCCTAAAAGACTTCCCCCTTATCCTTAAACTGTGACCCCTTTTTCTGGACTTCCCCAACATCGGGAACAATCTTCCTGCATCTAGCCTGTCCAACCCCGTAAGGATTTTGTAAGTTTCTATAAGATCCCCCCTCAATCTTCTAAATTCTAGCGAGTACAAGCCGAGTCTATCCAGTCTTTCTTCATATGAAAGTCCTGACATCCCAGGAATCAGTCTGGTGAACCTTCTCTGTACTCCCTCTATGGCAAGAATGTCTTTCCTCAGATTAGGAGACCAAAACTGCACGCAATACTCCAGGTGTGGTCTCACCAAGACCCTGTACAACTGCAGTAGAACCTCCCTGCTCCCATACTCAAATCCTTTTGCTATGAATGCTAACATACCATTCGCTTTCTTCACTGCATGCTGCACCTGCATGCCTACTTTCAATTACTGGTGTACCATGACACCCAGGTCTCGTTGCATCTCCCCTTTTCCTAATCGGCCACCTTTCTGCCCTCATTTTACAGCCCTCTGTCGCCCTGCATTGGTCCCATCCCTCTGTCATATTCGTTAAACGAGACCTTTCCTGCACTCTCTTTCCCGTTAACTGCACGCATACGCTTCCACCCGCCCCCTCCCGACTATTTAGTTTAAACCCACCCTGGTAGCACTAGCAAACCTGCCTGCTGGAATGTTGGTCCCCCTCCAGTTAAGGTGCAACCCATCTCTTTTGTACAGGTAACCCCTGCCCTAGAAGTGATGCCAGTAATCTAGAAATCTAAATCCATGCCCCCTGCACCAATTCCTCAGCCACACATTCAACTCCCCTATCTCCCTGTTCCTACCCTCACTAGCCCGAGTTACTCGAAGCAACCCAGAGATAACCACCCTGGAGGTCCTGCTTTTCAGCCTCCTACCCAGTTCTCTATACTTGCATGCAGAACCTCCTTCCTCTTCTTACCCATGTCATTTGTGCCTACATGCACAACTACTTCCGGCTGCTCCCCTTCCCTCTCGAGGATGCCCTGCAGTCAGTTTGTGACAACTTGGACCCTAGCACCAGGGAGGCAACACACTATCCTCAAGTCCCGCCTGTTTCCACAGCATCTCCTGTCCGCACCTCTGACTATGGAGTCACCCACATGTATGTCTCTGCCTGACGTCGGTCTCGCCGGTCGAGCCTCAGCTCCAGGATTCGAGTCACAGACCAATCTGCCACTTGGACTGGAAGTGTTGTCTGCCCCGACTCCACAGGGCTGCGTACTGAGCCCCCTGCTCTACACCATCTACACACATGACTGCACCCCCGCCCACCACAGCAACACCATTGTCAAATTTGCGGATGACACTACGGTGGTGGGACTCATCTCCGGGGGGGGACGAGTACGCCTGCCGGGATGAGGCGGAGCAGCTGACAGTGTGGTGTGGAGAAAATAACCTGCTCCTCAACACCTTAAAGACAAAGGAAATAATAATAGACTTCAGGAAGAATAAAACGGACATGGTACCATTAATTATCAGAGGGGACTGTGTGGAGAGGGTGGCGGATTTCCGCTTCCTGGGAATCCATATTGAGGAGGACCTGACGTGGAGCGTGAACACCTCTGTGCTGCTGAAAAAGGTCCAGCAGAGACTGCACTTCCTGAGGGTGCTCAGGAAGAATAACATCACTCAGAGACTGCTGCTGTCCTTTTATCGGTGCTCCATTGAGAGCATCCTAACATACTGTGTATGCGTATGGTACACCAGCTGCACAGCGGTTCAGAGGAAAGCGCTCCAGAGGGCCATTGACAACGCCCAGAGGATTGTCGACTGCCCTCTCCTTACCTTGGAGGATTTACACAGTTCCTGCTGCATCAAAAAATCCCAGAGTATTATAAAGGACATTTCCCACCCCGGACACTCCCTGTTTGAACTGTTGCCGTCAGGCAGACGGTACAGATCTACAAGGACAAGGACAAACAGACTTAAAAACAGTTTTTACCCCACTGCTATAAAGGCACTAAATGTAGCCGCCAAGGAACGCAGGGGCGATACATACTATGGGACTGTGGTACACTGTGAAATCCACAGAAGGATGTAGGGCTGGGTGTTTATGCGTGCTATTTTCATCATATTTATTTTAGTTGTTTATCTTTTTTAATATTTTACCTTGTATGTATCGTTAGCTTTTAGAAATGTTTGAATGGTGCACTGACTGGCTGACATTTTTAAATTTTGTTGTACATGGTTCATGTTACAATGACAATAAAGAAACTATTCTATATTCTATCCAAGAGAGTGTACCTGTTTTCAAGAGGTACATCCACTGAGGTCTCCTGCACTCGCTTCATCCCCTTCCTTGCTGTGTCTAACCGTCACACCTCCTGTACTCCAGGAGTGATGACCTGACTGTAGGTCCTGTCCAAGAAGCTTTCGTTTGCCCGGGTTGTCTGCAGGTCATCCAGCTGCTGCTCCACTTCCTTAACTTGGTCGTTGAGGAGGTGCAACTGGACACAGTTCCTGCAGGTGTAGTGGTCAGTGACACCAACCATGCCCCTGACTTCCCACATCCTGCAAGAAACACACTGCCACAACATTCCTGCCATCACTGCAATAAGCCATGTACACTAACTGGAGCCCCTTCGGCCAGTTAAGTCTGTGCGGGCATTTTGAAAGAATAACCCAATTAGAAACACTCTTCTGCTCTTTCACGATCATTATCTTTTTTTGCACTTTCGAGTCTTATCCAATTCCCTTTTGAAAGATCCAATAGCACCAGCTTTCACCAACTTTTTTGGCTGCCTGTTTTAAGTGAAGGCGTCACAAAACAACAATCCTTCAGATCTTGTGTCTTGGGTTAGCTGAGTTAGTCGGAATGTTAGCTTTGTTCCTCTGCACTGCACTCAGGCGGAGGCACTAACGCTGCTTTGTTGCAATCATTGACTGATGGATGACATGCTTGAACTATGGTCCTGGCTGCTGGTTCCAGAGTTCCAGACAACATTCAAAATATAATGCTTTATGAAGGAAGAGGCGATAGGTCTTTCCGATATCCAGATTGACATTCCTCCCACACTTTACATCGCCAGCTGCGGTGATCAATTTGTTATTATCTCAAGGGTGCCTGTCAGATGTTGCTGGCACAGAATGGATGCTGCGATGTGGAGTACAGGCTCAGGCGTAAACATTGAAACCCTTACACTATTCTTAAATAAACTGTTCTTCTGCAGTTGTATAGGGCTCTGGTGAAACCACATCTGGAGCAGTGTGTACAGTCTCCTAATTTGAGGAAGGACATCCTTGTGATTGAGGCAGTGCAGCGTAGGTTCACGAGATTGATCCCTGGGATGGCGGGATTGTCATATGAGGAAAGATTGAAAAGACTAGGCTTGTATTCACTGGGGGGGGGGGGGATCTTATAGAAACATATAAAATTATAAAAGGACTGGACAAGCTAGATGCAGGAAAAAATTTCCCAATGTTGGGCGAGTCCAGAACCAGGGGCCAAAGTCTTAGAATAAAGGGGAGGTCATTTAAGACTGAGGTGAGAAAAAAAATTTTCACCCAGAGAGTTGCGAATGTATGGAATTCCCTGCCACAGAGGGCAGTGGAGGCCAAGTCACTGGATGGATTTAAGAGAGAGTTAGATAGAGCTCTAGGGGCTAGTGGAGTCAAGGGATATGGGGAGAAGGCAGGCACGGGTTATTGATAGGGGACGATCAGCCATGATCACAATGAATGGCGGTGCTGGCTCAAAGGGCCAAATGGCCTCCTCCTGCACCTATTTTCTATGTTTCTATGTTACTATAATGTTCATGGTGATTCGTATCTTAATTCCATCCACTAGCCTTGGTTCAGGGAACCTGAATGGTTGAACCTAACAAAAAAAAGTTCAATTTAATTTTGAAACTTTCAATGGACTCAAATGCCATAAGTTGGAGGGTTAAGTTTCAGATTTCAACTCACTGTCAGGATATGCTTCCTCACAGTCTCAGTCTAATTTTAAGGTCATGCACTCAACTAAGAATATAGGCTCCGCGACCAGAGAATAACAATTAATGAATGAATAAGTGAATGAAAGAATATACTTTATTGTCACATGTGACAAGTCATGCGATATTCTTAGTTTCTTTCCATCATCACCTGCACTTTAATTATCTGAAACACTTTAATTTGATCATCTATGCTTGATGTAACGCAAATTTAGTTAACTTGCTGTATAATCAATATAACCCAAACAACTTCAATATATTTAAATGATTTGCTGGATGGTACATCAATGCAAGAGTTATTTATCTATAACCGAGAGAAAAAAGACAAAGAATCTGCATTTTTGCATCATCAGTTTTCAAGTGTACATTCTAATGGTAGCAGTCCAGGTGAAACAAGTTCAGCTGTAACTACACTCCCTCCTCATCTTGTCAATGCTGGTAAATGTGTTCAATTGAGCACGAGATTATCTGGGCAATCAACATGTGCCTTCGTATACTGGTTCAAGTAACTCACTTCAGCAGAAGGCAACATTAAAATCAACACAGCCCTGGATCCCTGGTTCCTAATCCCTTCCTTGCCATGCACTTGGTTCTACCTCTCATATTTTCTAGAAATCCACCTGCTTTTGTTTTCATGCTCCCCTGAAACCTATTTCCCACACTCCCTTCAACATACCAAGTTATTATTCCATTGTATAATGTAGCATCTAAAATCAGTGAATAAAAAGCATGTTGGAATATTGATATGTATCTCATAGTCTGGATAGTTTACTAGGCTGGCACCAACATTCCAAGCAGGCTGGATTAATGTGGTTTAATGTATTATGATCCTATTATATTCTGGTACAGACAATGTGTTTAACCCATGTCAACCGGGTGGTTGAAGGAAAATGTCACCAATAATCTTTTGACATTCTTTTTTGATATTTTCTATATCACCAATTCAAATCAAGTATTTTCTGGAAATGTATTATCTGTTCTGTATCACTAAATGGACTAGACTGTAATAACAGCACGTCAAGCTTTGTCTTCTGAATTATGTTCCATTGAAGTTAATGCAATTGAATTATGAATATAACATGTCATTGTTAAAGGTTATATTTTACTTTTAAATTGAGCATTTAGAACCAGGAACGAACTTCTAGCCATGCATCTTGTGATAAATGAATGACAGAGACAAGTTACAGCAGCAGACACACCGTGTGGTTCATGGTGAAGTGGAAATTTTCCTTGTGTGCAATGGGAGAAATATGGACGATTTAGCCAACTTGACATTGTTTTCATCCACACGGAGTCAGTCCAGATTTTGTGAGAATAGTTCATTGTATCTACAAGGTACAAATTAGCATTGTTGTGGAACACTCCCCACTTGCCGAGATCAGAGCAGCGGCAATAATACTTGGGAAGCCCGGCACCATCTAGCATGAAGCAGTCTGCTTGATGGCACCCCATCAACCACTAAACATTTGTTGCTTCTGCCACCAACTCAAAATAGCTGCAGTGTGCACTAAACCCACTGCAGTTATTTACTTCAGCTACCCTGACAGCACCTCCCAGACTATGCACCACCAAGAAGGATGCGGGGAGCAGGCTCCCAGGTTTTCTGCCCAATATCCATCAACCAACATTACCTACTTCAGATTCACCCTCCAAGTCACCACAATCCTGACTTGGAAATATATAATGCCCTTCATCATTGCTGATGTAAATCCTGGACTTCCCTGTCCAACCACACTGCAGAAGTACCTTGATCAGAAGACTGCAGCAGTCAAGAAGGTATCTCACCACCGTGTTTTGAGGGAAATTAATGATAGGCTCTAAATACTGGCCTGCCAGTGACCACAATGTCACAAAAATAAATTCAATACAAAATCACAGTGGCATCCTAAACCCAATGCATCAGAGTTCTCAATCTCACCAACAAAAGAAACAAACTAAAACAATATATCACTTGCGCATAGTCGCCTGTAATCATCCCACCAGCCCAGCTTTTGTTACAGAGATGTGCCAACAGGAGATGAGACTGTGTGGTCTTTAGGATGAGGCTGTATTTTTCCTCTCAGGTGGAAGCAGGCCATGGCATGGCAGGGAGGTTCTACTGCAGTTGTACAGGGTCTTGGTGAGACCACACCTGGAGTATTGTGTACAGTTTTGGTCTCCTAATCTGAGGAAAGACATTCTTGCCATAGAGGGAGTACAGAGAAGGTTCACCAGACTGATTCCTGGGATGTCAGGACTTTCATATGAAGAAAGACTGGATGGACTCGGCTTGTACTCTCTAGAATTTAGAAGATTGAGGGGGGATTTTATAGAAACGTACAAAATTCTTACGGGGTTGGACAGGCTAGATGCAGGAAGATTGTTCCCGATGTTGGGGAAGTCCAGAACAAGGGGTCACAGTTTAAGGATAAGGGGGAAATCTTTTAGGACCGAGATGAGAAAAACATTTTTCACACAGAGAGTGGTGAATCTCTGGAATTCTCTGCCACAGAAGGTAGTTGAGGCCAGTTCATTGGCTATATTTAAGAAGAAGTTAGATGTGGCCCTTGTGGCTAAAAGGATCAGGGGGTATGGACAGAACCATATAACCATATAACAATTACAGCACGGAAACAGGCCATCTCGACCCTTCTAGTCCATGCCGAACACATAATCTCCCCTAGTCCCATATACCTGCGCTCAGACCATAACCCGCCATTCCTTTCCCATCCATATAACTATCCAATTTATTTTTAAATGATAAAAACGAACCTGCCTCCACCACCTTCACTGGAAGCTCATTCCACACAGCTACCACTCTCTGAGTAAAGAAGTTCCCCCTCATGTTACCCCTAAACTTCAGTCCCTTAATTCTCAAGTCATGTCCCCTTGTTTGAATCTTCCCTACTCTCAGTGGAAAAAGCTTTTCCACGTCAACTCTGTCTATCCCTCTCATCATTTTAAAAACCTCTATCAAGTCCCCCCTTAACCTTCTGCGCTCCAAAGAATAAAGCCCTAACTTGTTCAACAGAACTAACTTTATTCAAAGAATAAAGCCCTAACTTGTTCAACAGAAGGCAGGTACAGGATACTGAATTGGATGATCAGCCATGATCATATTGAATGGCGGTGCAGGCTCGAAGAGCCGAATGGCCTACTCCTGCACCTATTTTCTATGTTTCTATTATTTGTCCTACAGGTTCAGGTTCTCCTGGTTGCTGGCCTTTTTTCCCCAACCATCACTAAAACAGATAATCTAAGTACAGTGTTACTTTTTGTCGGGTCTTGCCCTGTGCCAAGAGGCTGTTGTATTTGTCTACAGTAAAATGAAACAACACTTCAATAGCTATGAAACATTTAGGGCATTGCAGGATAGTGAAAGGCATTGCGGGGAAATCTGTTCCAAAATGATCATTTTAATACAAAATAGACAACCAGAGAATGAAAGAATAATAAAGTTACTTTGTGGTGATCTTTGGATCACTTTCTTTCAAACACATCCTTTTTCACAAATTATTTCCTGCCTGGCAATTGAGAAAGCAATTATAAAATTAGCATCCTTGGTAACCCACAAAATATTCTTGGACTAAGAATCTTAGTGGCGGTGCTGTTATACGGCTGCGGCTCGCCTGCAGTCTGTCTGTTTTTACTTTTTTGTGTTGTTTTTTTTGTCTAGTTTAGTAATTTTTTTGGTTATTAGGTGGTGTTATGTGTGTGGGGGGGGGGGGGGGGGTGAAACAGGGCTTTCTGTCTCTCCCTTCGGGTGAATGCGACTTTTTTGTCATATCCCCCTTCTCTTCCCCCGTCTGCGCTGAGGCCTAATGGCGGAGCTGGCGGCCTCCAACCTGCGACCGACCTCGAGGGTCCGGAGGTAGAGCCAGCCAGGACTCACCAACGCGAGGCTGGCCGTCTTCGAGCTGTGGCGACGTCCGGGTAGCGGCACGACTCGGCGCTCCGGTGAGGGCGGACGGCGCGGGGCTGAGACACTCCCGTGCGGGCGGCACGGCTACCGGCTGGAAGGCGCTCCCGTGTGAGCGGCCTGGGTCCCGGCTGGAAAGCGCTCCCGTGTGAGCAGCCCGGTGCGGGGCTGAGACGCTGCCGTGTGGGTGGCCTGGCTACCGGCTGGAAGGCGCTCCGGTGAGGGCGGACCGGCTCCCGGCTGGAAGGCGCTCCCGTGGGGGCAGCCCGGCGCGGGGCTGAGACGCTGCCGTGTGGGCGGCCCGGTGCGGGGCAGGGACGGTGCTCCGGCGGCTGAGGCGGCGTTCTGGCGGCGGCGACCTGGATCCGGGGCTCGGCCGCGGGCCAGTGGATGACAATGTCGGGAGCTCGCAGGTCACAGGCTGGTGCCTGTTTTCCGGAGCTCCCGTTGCAACAGCTGCGTTCGCTGGACTGGAGGGCGGCAGCTTCGACCACCCCCGGGCCGCGGAGCTTGAACCGCGGGACTGATACCATCGCCCGGTGGGGTATCGCCTCGGCGCAGAGGGAGAAGAGGAGGGAAGAGACAGTAACTCTAAGACTTTTGCCTCCATCACAGTGAGGAGGTGTTTGGTGAACTCACTGTGGTGGATGTTAATTTGTGTTTATTGTGTGTTGTTATTATTACATGTATGGCTGCAGGCAACAGCATTTCGTTCAGACCGAAAGGTCTGAATGACAATAAAGGAAATCTAATCTAATCTAATCTTATGGGAAAATAAACAATTATTTGACATTTCATAAATTCTTGGTGAAGCTAATTGGCCACAGACTATTAAGCATCTGACAATTATCTACAATAACTCATTTTAGTTGTCCAAATAATCTTCAAGAATACATAATGATGAACTTGAGTGATTAGTATAATCTTGTACCACATGTTAGAGTTACAATGTGCAAGCTTTATTTTATGATGTGATTTGTTGATGTTACAATGCATTTTAATTTGGATTGGGAAAACATCTGTTAACATTTCTCCTGCACACTTCACTGTAAAAAGTAAAGGGTTTTCAATTAATTCTCCATGGAATCACTGGTGAAATAGTGTTGTCTGCAATATATTATTTCATTTTCTGGTTGTTTGCATGCACTGGATTAACTCCTTCCATGTTGGTTTGACAAACGGAGAGAGGGCCATAGCAAATGTATAACAATGGAAGTTGTTGCAATATTCCCTGCAGTCAAGTTCCAAGGAATCTAACATTACAATTGAGCTGTTCGTTCATCTGAAGAATCCACCTGCCTCCATTAACCACGCCTTTACAACATTCCCCCAAAGTAACTCCACAAAGGTAACATTTGCAGTTAAGTGCAGAAAATGCTGGAAAGACTCAGCAAGTCAAACATCATCTGTGAAAAGAGTTAATGTTTCAGGTAAAGACAGACACAAAATGCTGGAGTAGCTCAGTGGGACAGGCAGCATCTCTGGATAGAAGGAATGGGTGACGTTTCGGGTCGAGACCCTTCTTCAGACTCTTGACCCGAAACGTCATCCATTCCTTCTATCCAGACATGCTGCCTGTCCAGCATTTTACTCCAGAATTTTGTATCTATCTTCAGTGTAAACCAGCATCTGCAGTTCCTTCCTACGCATATTGTTTCAGGTGAATGGCATTTCAACAGTCAATAGTCAAATGGTTCAAATGAAATACCCTTGATCTGAAATAACAATAACTCTATTTCTCTCTTCACAGATGTTGTCTGACCTGCTGGGTATATGTGGCATCTTCTGCCTTTATCTCAGATTACCAGCATTTGCATGTTTTGTATTTAAGGTATCATGTGCTGTACTTTACGGAAATTATGCAACAGAAGGCAAGTTATGACAGCACATTTTTGTTCATGATTACAATTAAATGAATCTTTCCGTTGACTCTATCACAGTGAAACGTGTGTGTGTGTGTGTGTGTGTGTGTGTGTGTGTGTGTGTGTGTGTGTGTGTGAGAGAGAGTGTTTGAAATCCCTGCAAAATCATGATGAAATATATTAATATTTCACATCTCTGAAGATCTTTCCTGGTCCGAGAACACTGATGCTATTATTAAGAAAGCTCATCAGCGCCGCTACTTCCTGAGAAGATTACAGAGAGTCGGTTTGTCAAGTAGGACTCTCTCGAACATAAACAAGTGCACAGTAGAGAGCATGCTGACCGGTTGCATCGTGGCTTGGTTCGGCAACTTGAACGCCCTGGAGAGGAAAAGACTACAAAAAGTAGCAAACACTGCCCAGTCCATCATCGGCTCTGATCTCCCTTCCATCGAGGGAATCTAACGCAGTCGCTGCCTCAAAAAGGCTGGCAGTATCATCAAGGACCCACACCATCCTGGCCACACACTCATCTCCCTGCTACCTTCAGGTAGAAGGTACAGGAGCCTGAAGACTGCAACAACCAGGTTCAGGAATAGCTACTTCCCCACAGCCATCAGGCTATTAAACTTGGCTCGGACATAACTCTGATTATTAATAGCCCATTATCTGTTATTTGCACTTTATCAGTTTATTTATTCATGCGTGTATATATTTATATAATGGTATATGGAAACACTGATCTGTTTTGTAGTAAATGCCTACTGTGTTCTGTTGTGCTAAAGCAAAGCAAGAATTTCATTGTCCTATCAGGGACACTTGACAATAAACTCTCTTGGGGATACTACTCTTGGGATACTGTGGGTATTGGTAGCACATTTACCTCTTGAACTATCCTATAGTGGGTTCAAATCCTATTCCAGCAAAATAAATCTAGGCTGATAATCAAGTGAAAAACAAAGGGAGTGTGAAATCGAGAAGGCTTATTTGTTCTTTCAAGTGTACGTTAAAGAGACTTTGGAAAAGAAAGGAGATTTATTCCCATTGTCTGAAATAATAGACACCTCAACCAGCATCACAAAAACTGACTATCAGTCACGGGTAACTTGTTGAAACAAGGAACTACAGATGGTGCTTTACACAAACGGGCACAGAGTGCTGGAGTAACTCAGTGGCTCAGGTAGCATCTGTGGAGACCATGGATAGGTGCGTTTTCAGGTCGGGAGAAGACTCACAACCTGAAACGACATCTATCCAGTTCTTCAGAGATGCTGCCAGAGTTGCTGTTACTCCAGTACTATGTATACTTTTATTACTACCTTGTTCTTTATAGGAGCTTGGCTGCTTGGCTTCCCACATTAGAATTTACCACATTAAAAAAACATAATTGGATATAAATTATTTAGGGATAGACTAAAGTTGTGAAAGGTGCTAAATAAATGCAAGTCTCTCTTTGTTCCTGATCGGCCTCATCTTTTCTCCTAATAGAGCTGCCAGCCATCCAACACTATGGGATGGGAAATCCTGCAGGGCAGAGGTGCAGGCACAACCCAGGGGTAAAATAAAAGCAACACAAAAAATCATTGACTCCCAAGTTTTTCTTTTCTAGTTGTGAAAATATTGGTGCTGGGGGACAAGTTAGCTAAGAACCAAGAACAATAATAAGGTAGTACAGAATCTATTCACTTTGCAATGGCCATTTGGCAGTAAGGCCAGTGATATTATTATGTGGTAGGATTCGTTTCAGCAATGATATCCTGGAAAATGCATAGCTGGAGTTGGCAACCCCATACCTTAGCACTGCCATCAATGTCAGTGGTCATAAATGATAGGAGCAGAATTAGGCCAGTTGGCCCATCAAGTCTACTCTGCCATTCAATCATGGTCGATCTATCTCTCCCTCTCAGCCCCATTCTCCTGCCTTCCCCCCATAACCCCTGACACCCATACTGATCAAGAATCTATTTATCTCTGCCTTAAAAATATCAATTGACTTGGCCTCCACACCCTTCCATGGCAATGAATTCCACATTATGGAATATGGTGCTATGCAATTTGACATTGGTGAATCAGTTAAGTACATGTGGCACAGGCTTTTTGCCTGTCATTTCTTGGATGCTTGTATACTGGCTAACTTTAGCAAATTATAATAAAGTGAAGTTAGGTATATTAACAGCACAACATGCCACAGAAGTAATGAGGTGAAAAGAGCAATGTTTTTACAGACAATTGTAATAAATGTTGGAAACCTATATGAAGAAAGCAAGAGTCATAGAGTCATAGAGTGATACAGTGTGGAACAGGCCCTTCGGCCCAACTTGCCCACAACGGCCAACATGTCCCAGCTACACTAGTCCCACCTGCCTGTGTTTGGTCCATATCCCTCCAAACCTGTCCTATCCATGTACCTGTCTAACTGTTTCTTAAACATTGGACTAGTTTATCATCAAGTTCACCGACGACACCACTGTTGTGGGACGTATCACTGATGGGGACGAGTCAGAGTATAGAAGTGAGATCGACCGATTGACCAAATGATGCCAGCACAATAACCTGGCCCTCAACACCAGCAAAACCAAGGAACTGATGGTGGACTTTGGAAGGGGTAGGATGGGGACCCACAGTCCCGTTTATATCAACGGGTCGATGGTGGAAATGGTCAAGAGCTTCAAATTCCTGGGCGTGCATATTTCTGAAGATCTTTCCTGGTCTGAGAACACTGATGCAATTATAAAGAAAGCACATCAGCGCCTCTACTTCCTGAGAAGATTACGGAGAGTCAGTATGTCAAGGAGGACCCTCGAACTTCTACAGGTGCACAGTAGAGCGTGTTGTGTCCTGCAGTCACCACTAGAGGGCTCTGTCTCGAAATGAATGTTTCCTCAGGGAGGGTCCCGGGGGGGATCTGCAGGTCTTTAGCGGCAACCATGTTGGCTTGAAATAAATACACTTCGGGTTCTGTACACCAAGGGTCGTTTGTGAGTTATTTAGCCCTTGAATGCAACATCTGGCAATGAGGATGGCTGGTTTAACCCTCGCTGCCCCATCTCCATGCTTGGAAACTCCAGGAGAGCCTCCGGCACCATGGATACGCTGGTATGAAAGTTTCAAGACATACCTGATCGCAAGTGGCCTGGATGGCGCGGCCATTTTGGACATTCGCCGCCGAGCGATTCTGCTGCATTGCCTGGGAACGGAGGGACAGCGAATCTTCGCGCAGCTCGATAGTGCTGCAACGAGTGAGTACAGTACTGCTGTTAATGCACTGGGCAAATATTTCGTCCCAATGACCAGTGTGCTGATCATAAGATACCGATTACGCCAACGGTCACAGGGACAGGGCGAACCAGTGAAGCAATTTACTTCTGCATTGATAGAACTGGCTACAAAGTGCAATTTTGGAGCACTGACTGATCAGCAGTTTTGGAGCACAGACTGATGGACAGAGACCAGGTGATCAAAAAGACTTCTGTCCCGCAGATTAGAGAGCGCCTTCTCATGGAGGATAATGCTCTCACACTCGAAAAGGCACAAGCGTTAACTGTGCAAATTGAAAGTGCGATGCATAACGCCGAGGTGCTCAAACAACAGCCGATGGCATGTTCTGAGGGAGCAGTTAGTCCTGCATCCCATCAGATGAACACAGCATCAGTGCAGGGGAATCAAAACACAATTGCTCAAACAAGCAGTGTCCGAATTGTGGCTGGACACAAGCTCCTGGGGAATGTCCAGTGTACGGTAAACGATGCAACGAGTGATCAAAGCTGAATCACTTCGAGAAAGTCTGCCGGTCATCGAAGGAGAAGGTGTCATCTGTCCGCCATGTAGACAATGGTGTAGGATGTATATGTAGGATGTACCATGTAGACAATGGTGGACAGGATGTATATTCCATTAAGGACAGGGCTGACCAGGATGTTCGGTCAACAGGGACTTTCAAAGACTGCATGGTGGAGATCACTGGGACCTCGGTATGGCTTCTCATATATGTGGGGGCGAAGGTTTCTATTTTGAGCGTCGACCTCTACAAAAGGTATTTTTCAGACTACCCACTTGCTCCCCTGAGGGACACTCTTCACGCTTATGATGGTTCAACCATACCCACGAGAGGACTAGTGACCGTTCCTGTCTGCTACAATGGAGTTAAGCTCGATAGCTTCACAGTCTACATCGCAGAAGGAAAGAGTCTGATGGGAGTCAATTTGTTTGATCAACTAGGGTTCAAGCTTCAGGATTCAACCGGAATGAACATTAATGTGATCAGTGACGTGGACTATGGGCAGAAGTACCCCTCTCTTGTCTCGGGTTTTGGGATAGTTAAAGGGTACTGCCACGCACCTCATGTAGACACATCAGTCCGGCCGGTTTCACAACGCCTACTGCGTCTACCGTTTTCCATTCGTGCGGAAGTCTCAACGGAACTACTCGAAAAGGATGGTATCATTCAGCGCATCGATTCATCCCCTTGGATATCGAATTTGGTCATCGCACGACGCAAGAACGGTGAACTCAGGCCGTGCATCGATTTCAAATCGGTCAACAAAGCCACCATTCCGGACAAATACCCTCTGCCAACAGTACAAGAGCTGGCTGCGTCGTTCCATGGTTCAATGGACGGATGAGAAGGACTTCGCGTTCAACACGCTGAAAGACAAAATAGCATCTCCGCCTGTTCTCGCACACTTCGACCCAAGTGCGGAAACGTACGTCACAACAGATGCTTCCTATATAGCGATCAGAGCAGTGTTCTCGCAGAGTATCGATGGAAGCGAACGACCGACCGCATTCGCGTCCCGTCCCTTGATTACAACCGAACACAAGTACTCCACCGGGGAACGTGAAGCATTAGCGTGCATATACACGTGTGAACACTGGCTCGTATACCTATACGGGAGACCATTCACTCTCCGTACAGATCACCAAGCACTAACTACGTTGTTGGACACATCAGACTCAGGACACCGTCCACTCAGGACACCGTCCGCTCAGGATCTACAGATGGTCCGATCGCCTTCACCAATACAACTGCAAAGTAGAATATCTTGCAGGTTCAAGCAATCGCATCGCAGCCATGCTCAGTCGGGTCCCGACGGTGGCACCCGCAAGCACACGTGACAGCGATGCTTCAAGTGACATCGACGAATACGTTCTTGCGGTGATTTTGCACGCGATGGCGAATCTCGTGACGCTGGGAGAGCTGAAAGCAGAGTTGACAGCTGACGGCACACTGCAAATCGTCTGCCAGTATCTCAGGACAGACTGGCCTAAGGAGATAGCAGAGGACTTGGTTCCATACCACTGGGTACGCCACAAACTGGCAGTGTTTGACGATACACGCGTAATGTGCGGAACTCGAGTGATTATACCCAAATCACTGCAACACCGCGTGTTACAACTGGCACACGAAGGACACCCGGGCATTGTTAAGATGAAACAACGGTGTCGCGAGGCAGTATGGTGGCCAGCAGTAGATCGTCGCGTAGAAGATTTCGTTAAATATTGTGAAGCATGCACAATTAGTGATAAAGCAACAAAGCCACGTCCTGCCCCTCTTCAGCCAATCCCATGGCCGGACAAACCATGGAGGCACTTGCAAGTCGACATCTCCGGAGAGGTGCAAGCTGCATCAAGAAGCTAGCGGCTTCTACTTGTTGTACACGATCCCCACAGCAAGTGGCCTGGGATCGCAACTACTTCCTCAGTCACGACAAGCTCGATCATCGCGATTCTCGAAAAGCGGTTCACTAAGTGGGGACTGACAGAGGTCATAATGACTGACAACGGCCCTCAGTTCATATCTGAACAGTTCTCCATATTCCTCGCGAGCGACGACATTCAACATCAGCGGACGTCGAGATACAACCCCCAATCGAATGGCGGGGTTGTGTGATTCAATCGCGTGATCAAGGAATGCATAAAAGCGAGCATGTCGGAGGGGAAAACTTCGAACAGTCAATCCATATTCTCCTCAGATCCTACAGATCCACACCACACACGTTGACTGGGAAAACGGCAGCAGAGCTGATGGTAGGGCGAAACCTGCGAACAAAACTGAATGCTCTTCAGCCATCATCGCACCCAAACCCAGACACAAAAGCGAGGGCGGAAATGATAGCACACAGCCAAGCGAAAGGGAAAGCGTACTGTGATGCCAAACGCAGAGTACGAGCGCCGCGGTTCAAGGTCGGCGGCTGGGTACGACAGGCAGCATAAACTCACAAGCGCACACTCCAAGCCGATACAGATTAAACGGAGATTCGGCGAGAACGCGTACCTCCTCCAAGATGACACCAGATGGAACGCGAGGCGTCTCATTACAAGTAGACAGGGACAGGAAGAATACAAATTGGACACTTTTCCTTACCATCGAGGGGATCTACCACAGTCGCTGCCTCAAAAAGGCTGGCAGCATCATCAAGGACCCACACCATCCAGGCCACACATTCATCTCCCCGCTACCTAGAAGGTACAGGAGCCTAAAATTTGCAACAGCCAGGTTCAGGAATAGCTACTTCCCCACAGCCATCAGGCTATTGAACTCAACTCAAACAAAAATCTGAACTTTAATAGCCTATTGCACTTTATATGCTTATTTATGTGTGTATATATATTCAATGGTATATGGACACACTGATCTGTATTTATTTATGACTACAATACTCTGTTGTGCTGAAGTAAAGCAAGAATTTCATTGTCCTATCTGGGACACATGACATTAAACTCTTGAATCTTGAATCTTGAATTTAGTCCCAGCCTCAACTACTTCCTCTGACAGCTTGTTTCATAAATCCACCACCCTTTGTGTGAAAACGTTACCCTTCAGATTCCTATCAAATATTTTCCGCTTCACCTTAAACCTATGTCCTCTGGTCCTTAATTCACCTACTCTGGGCAAGAGACTCTGTGCATCTACTCAATCTATTCCTCTCATGATTTTGTACACCTCTATTAGATCACTTCTTATCCTCCTGCGCTCCAGGGAATAGAGACCCAGCCTACTCAACCTCTCCCTATAGCTCACACCCTCTAGCCCTGGCAACATCCTCGTAAATCTTCTCTGTACCCTTTCCAGCTTGACAACATCTTTTCTATAACAAGATGCCCAGAACTGAACACAACAAGTCATAGAGTGGTAATTATCTAGTAACCAGGGAGGATACTAGTATAAGTTCCATCTCAGCTTTGTGTTAACATAGAAACATAGAAAATAGGTGCAGGAGGAGGCCATTTGGCCCTTTGAGCCAGCACCGCCATTCATTGTGATCATGGCTGATCGTCCCCTATCAATAACTCGTGTCTGCCTTCTCCCCATATCCCTTGACTCCACGATCCCCTAGAGCTCTATCTAACTCAATCTTAAATCCATCCAGTGACTTGGCCTCCACTGCCCTCTGTGGCAGGGAATCCCATAAATTCACAACTCTCTGGGTGAAATAGTTTTTTCTCACCTCAGTCTTAAATGACCTCCGCCTTTATTCTAAGACTGTGGCCCCTGGTTCTGGACTCGCCCAACATTGGGAATATTTTTCCTGCATCTAGCTTGTCCAGTCCTTTTATAATTTTATATGTTTCTATAAGATGCCCCCTCATCCTTCTAAACTCCTGTGAATACAAGCCTAGTCTTTTCAATCTTTCCTCATATGACATGTGCCAGGGTATCTTTAATGCTCATTTAAGAATGTTGATGGACCCTCTGATGGTGTGATCTAAAGCCGGGTTTTTCTCCCCGAGCACCATAGCACTGCTCTGGCATGCAGTCAAGACTACTTTTTTAACATTTCAAAGAAACAAATCTAAATGACCAGAAGGTGAAATCTACGAGTCTCATTAAGACTGCACTGGATTGAAAAAGTTATACATAACAAAAAAATAAGGCCAAATTTGTCCAAGTCACTGGATTTGCGGCTCCCTATCTAGTAAAGACAAAGCCCATTGGTCTGGTGGACATTTGAAAGTGGTTACTTCAATTGGGCAGTTGTTTTGCCGAATGTATCTGGGCATCATGACTTCCACCCTGTGTTGACCAAGAGTTCAGCTTATCGATTCTTAGGATGTTGGCATCAGTTAACAAATCCACCGTTTGTTGTCTTTCCTAAAGTTTCCTCAAGAAGGTTGTGGTCAGGTAAATTCTAGCTTGAACAGCTGCTGTTGGAAGGTGAATGGACTCCAACAATGTTATTAGATAGCTTCCTTGATTTGGATAGACACAAAATGCTGGAGTCACTCAGCGGGACAGGCAGCATCTCTGGATAGAAGGAATGGGTGACGTTTCGGGTCGAGACCTTTCTTTTGTTTTTGATTTGGTGCACACAAAAGGAGCAGTAACATATGGCCAAATCAGAAGAGTGTGCGATGTGCCAGGCACCCATATGCCTGTTGACATTGTCTCTTTTGGATGATAGAAGTTGCAGGTATTGGACTTGCTGGGTCTGAAGCTTGGATGGATTAGTGTGATACATCTGTACTCAGTGCATTCTGTGGCCATGGTGCACTTGCAATGGGGAGTATGGTTGCCTAAGGTGGTTTTCAATAGACCACACGCATTATTCTAGATGTACAAAGATAGCATATTAAGACATAAATACAGAGCACTAAGCAATCACAAGAGTAGCAATCCTCTCACCCCCTCCAAATATATTTTCAGACCTCAACTCTGTTGCAATACGAAAATGCCCAGCATAGGATACAGATAGGGTTATGCAGCAGCTCGGTGGCCTTGTAATCTAATACATGTTCCCTGTCAGTATCTGAGAACAGCACCAGCAATCAGCAGGGAATGCATGGGAAACCTCAAGATAGGTATAGCACACAAAACATATTGTTCAGCATCTCATTTGGCGAAAGCTTGCAAAAGACCAAAATGCCTTGCTCTCTCCCCACAAATCTGCCTCAAATATTTTATCTATTTTGTCCCTTATAGGTATGTCTGTCCTAGTCCCTCAGCAATTTCATTCTTCAAAACCTTCTTCTTTATGAGACTGCTCTTAAATCTCTCCTCATTCTCATTGTGAGTCTGAAGTGGATCAATCTCATCTCCAGACCAGAGAACCAGGGTTCATTGAATCTGACATAAGTTCATAAGAGCAGAACTAGGCCATTCGGCCCATCGATTCAACTCTGCCATTCAATCATGGCTGATCTATCTTTCCTTTTCAACCAAATTCTCCTGCCTTCTCTCCGTAACTTTTGACCCCCTTATTAATCAAGAACCTGACACTCTGCCTTAAAAAAACCCCCAATGACTTGGCCTCCACAGCCGAATTGTACAGATTCACCTCCCTCTGTCAAATCGGAATAGAGTTTGGAAAACTCACATGTCCTGAGACATTAGAGTCAAGTTCTCCCACTACACCTGGTTGAGTGAAACACATGTCCCTTGAAGAAGTTGCCGAGAGTGGATCCTATTTAAAGCAATGGGAGGGGATTTTAAAGGTTGCTAGATTAATCAAACTTTCTAAGCTCGCTCACCTTCCAACCGAGCACAGGTAATGAACTGCCCAGAGGGTTATGTATTGTCCAATATAACAGAGTTGTGTCTTATTGCCTACCAAATGCTGTCATTCTCGATCTGAAGGTTCTACCTGAGAGGTTGAAGAGGTTGTTTAATTGCAAATGTGGGTAATAGAGGCCACAAATGACAGAAGATGTTTAATGGCGATCAACCAACACAGATACTGATTGTGGCAATTACTTCTTCTTCACGCAAACCTAAGATGAGAGGGGACAGATGTAAGAGAGACTTCACGGGCATCATTTCCATTCAAAGGATAGTCAGTACCTGGAATAAGCTGCATAGCTATGAAGCGGATGCAATTGTGACTTTCAAAAGACATTTGGACAAATAAATGGAAAGGAAGGGTTTAGAGGAATATAGTCCAAAAGCAGGAAAATGGGACTAGTGTAGAATGACAACTTGGACGGCATGGACAAGTTGGGCTGAAGGGCCTGTTTCCATGCATAAAGAAGGAACTGCATATGCTTGTTTAATTAAAATGACACAAAATGCTGGAGTCACTCAGTTGGTCAGGCAGCATCTCTGGAAAATATGGATAGGTGATGTTTTGTGTCGTGATCCTTCTTCAGACTGATTCTGGGAGGAGGGGGAGGAAAACTGGTAGAGAGGAAGAGCTGGACAAAGCAGGGCAGGTAATAGGTGAACACAGGCATGGGAAGTTGTTGATAGCCAGATGTTTGGACAAATACCAGAGGTGAAGAAAAATAAGGCGTGAGGCTAAAGGATTGAAGAGTTTCGAATAGTGAAGTCAGGGAAAGGAATGTAAGTGGAAGGGGAGGGGGAGGGGAGGGAACCAGGGGGCTGTTGTTGGAGGTTACCTAAAATTGGAGAATTCTATGTTGGAGAATGTTGTTGGGGAATTCAAGGTGCCTATTTCCATGCTCTTTGTCAATATCTGAGCATAGTACCAGGGAATAGCAAGGACTTATAGCACACAACAATATTCTTCAGTCCCTTCAATGACTAAGATCATAAGTAGATCATAAGCGATGAGTAGAATTTAGCCACTCGGTCCATCATCTACTCTGCCATTCAATCGTGGCTGAACTATCTTTCACTCCTAACCCCATTCTCCTGCCTTCTCCCCCACAACTAATGCTAACTCCACGTGTTATACTATCACTTGCTCCTTGCGTGACATTATTTTTAATGTTTGGAACAGTGCCAGGTCTCCTCCTGTGATACCTTCACTTGCTCCTGTCACTTCTGCCACTGTTTCAAGGTCACCATCTTAAAGAACACACACTGGTGTTTTAGTGTCAGCTGATTAGAGCAGCACGCAGCCCTCTGCTGTCTGGACCCACCGGAGGTGGCTGTGATAGGAAGGTGATGTTGAATAATGTCACATAGACCGTGACTGCAACCCAAAGTGGGGTCATCAAGCGCCATTTACAATGCAGCCAAGTTGATTAAAAATGCTTTTAACATTAGTAGTTGTGAGCATGCCGACACTGTCAATTATAAGTTGCAGCTGTAATGTAGTGCTACGGACATGCATAGTCAACACTGAAAGCATTGCAAGGAAATGTGAGGGTGTGACTCAGGCCAGCGGGAGGTTTGCAATAGGGCTACCTGGCAATACGCTGTAGGATACAAGTAGGGCCAATAACCAGGCAAATTGGGAAGGCTTACCTTGGCAGCTTCATTAAGGTGTGCCATCTTCTCTCACATCTCTTCCCTGGTGTTTCAGGTACTGCACGCTGGGTTGGGCCAGACCGCCACTTCCTGCAGGGTATGCTGCTTTGTTGAACTCTGGAGTGGCAAACAGAGCAACCCTCCTCACACCCAAGTCATAAAGCACCCACCTTCACTTCATCACTTATCAAGCAGGGCATCTTTGACCATTGCCCCTCCCAACTGGCCCATGCTGTTTCCTGCCTTGGCATCTAACACACCAGGTTAAAAGCTGCTCCAAACAGACGTCAGAGAGTCTAAGGCAGGCTTCAAATCAATTACAAACGTTTTGAAGGCTGCTACCATATTTGTCCCATTTGTTGCCATTTTAAACTGCTGTGTTTCTTTAAGTGTGGATAACTGGATCAGAGATACAATTACGTCTCCACTTTCCAGCGGCATGAGGTTCTCATTTTACAGTTCTATTGGTAATTTCTACATCCACATTTTTAACTGAAACTACCAAAGTATACTTGCCAATTCTGTTAATTAATTGGTACACCAGTCCACGGTGGCAGGGATGGAGGGGAATGGAAATTGGGGCATAACTTTATGCAAGGGGTTTCCTGATGAATGTGGATATAGGAATTTATAATGAAAGACACTGACACAGAAATGGCTGCAGGCCTGCCTGCGATTTACACCACATTCTAGATGCACACAGCTTGCTTTCCCAGTGATTCTCCAGTGGGCCTGAAGTTGCACTATTCACCAGGGCGCCATTAAACTCCGTGTTGCCTGCCATTGAGCACAAAAGTTCTGCTCTGTGAAGTTTTCCTGCAGTCAGTTTTGCAAGAAAATTCGGAAAGACTTTTGTTAAAAACACTGAATAAACTGCCTCATGCCATTTGCAAAGCTACTGTACCTGTCACTTTGTATTTATAATATCACATAAATAATCGATCACATACTCCTATCCTTACCACCACCCTCCCACTCTCACCTTTTATTTTTCCAGCTGGATCAATGCACAGGCAGCATTCAAGGGGTGAGGAAGTTTCTGATGATTTAACAAAGGTCAGATTGACTAGAATGTTGCCTGGGTTTCAGCAACTAAATTACAGAGAAAGGTTGAACAAGTTAGGTCATTATTCTTTGGAGCGCAGAAGATTAAGGGGGGACTTGATAGAGGTCTTTAAAATGATGAGAGGGATAGACAGAGTTGACGTGGATAAGCTTTTTCCCATTGAGAGTCGGGAAGATTCAAACAAGAGGACATGATTTGAGAATTAAGGGACAGAAGTTTAGGGGTAAGATGAGGGGAAACTTCTTTACTCAGAGAGTGGTAGCTGTGTGGAATGAGCTTCCAGTGGAAGTGGTGGAGGCAGGTTCGATTTTATAATTTAAAAATAAATTGGATAGGTATATGGACGGGAAAGGAATGGAGGGTTATGGTCTGAGTTCAGGTAGATGGGACTAGGTGAGAGTAAGTGTTCGGCACGGACTAGAAGGGTCGAGATGGCCTGTTTCTGTGCTGTAATTGTTATATGGTTATATTTATTTTGTTATTTATTTTGGGCATTGTAAGGGATGTAACGCTGAGGCTCTATAAGGCGCTGGTCAGGCCACATATGGAATACTGTGAGCAATTTTGGGCACCATATCCGAGGAAGGATGTGCTGGCTCTGGAGAGGGTCCTGAGGAAGTCTGCAAGAATAAACCCTTGTAATGAGTAGGTTAACCTATGATGAGCGTTTGTCGACACTGGGCCTGTACTCGCTGGAGTTTAGAAGAATGAGGGGGGGGCCTCATTGAAACAAACAGAATTCTGAAAGGCTTGGATAGAGTGGATGTGGAGAGGATGTTTCCACCAGTGGGAGAGTCTAAGACTAGAGGTCGTAGCCTCAGAATTGAAGGGCGTTCTTTTAGGAAGGAGATGAGGAGGAATTTCTTTAGTCTGAGGGTGGTGAATCTGTGAAATTCTTTGCCACAGAAGGCTGCGAAGACTAAGTCAGTGGATATATTTAAGGCAGAGATAGATAGATTCTTGATTAGTACGGGTGTCAGAGGTTATGTGGAGAAGCAGGAGAATGGGGTTAGGGGGGAGCGATAGATCAGCCATGATTGAATGGTGGAATAGACTTGACGTGCCAAATGGCCTAGTTCTGCTCCTATTACTTATGATCTTTGTCCCTGCACTTAAGAACTGAACCATTAAAGGGAGGGTCAATGATTTTGGATGCTAAGATAGGGTGAGAAAAATGGTTTTGACTGTAAAGTCACCTAGGCATCACTAAGAAGGTGACACAACCCAATGCCACAAAGTACCATCTCTTCTGAGGTAGTGTATGAAAGCCAGACAGCGGTGGAAACGGAAACATAGTACACACCGACGGCCCGCAATGTTCAAAGAACATCAGATCCTTAAAAGCAAACTCCCCACTCGTCAAATCTCATTCATTCACAAATGATACATTTGTATTTGACTTTTTAAAACTGAAAGTTGTGTAAATGATGGCTGCAGGATGGTTGCAACTGTTACTAAGTGAAATGTTCCAAAGATTTGCGGGGGAAAAAAAAGTGAAACTTTCATTACAAAATATGAAACTGATATGTCAGACCACTCATTTCACCACTGCCATCGGGAAGAAGGTACAGGAGCCTGAAAACTGTAACGTTCAGGTCAGGAACAGCTACTTCCCCACCGCCATCAGGCTATTAAACACGTCAACAAATAAGCTCTGAACTACAACAGACTTATTATTATTGCACTATAATTGTTTATTTATTAAGTGTGCGTGCGTGTGTATATATACACATTGAACTTTTTTTCTCCCGTTATGTACTATGTTTACATATTCTGTTGCGCTGCAGCAAGCAAGAATTTCATTGTCCTATCTGGGACACATGACAATAAACTCTCTTGACTTGCAGTGGAGAAAATTCAGCAGCCAATTAGCCACACAGCAAAATATATTACAAATAACATGATAGTCATCAGATCCTCTGCTATCAGATTTGTCTTAATGGACAAACAAGAACTTTTTGTTAGAATATGGTCTCCATTCATTGACTATTTGAAGGGGTAGATCGGCCCAGCACGGGAACCTAACCGAAGCTTGGACTCAGGATTAGATGAAAAGTTATGAAAAGTTATACTTTATAATCCACAAACTTATCTCCAAAGATGTATTATTAGTAAACCATTCCATTTTTTTTTAAAATCTTGACATTTGTGTTCTTTTTCTTTCCTCTTTCTTCCTATCTTTAAAAAAAAAAACTAGAAGCAGAACCAATCCACAATTGATAATATTAACAATGTACAACTAATATACCATATAACCATATAACAATTACAGCACGGAAACAGGCCATCTCGGCCCTACAAGTCCGTGCCGAACAATTATTTCCCCTTAGTCCCACCTGCCTGCACTCATACCATAACCCTCCATTCCCTTCTCATCCATATACCTATCCAATTTATTTTTAAATGATACCAACGAACCTGCCTCCACCACTTCCACTGGAAGCTCATTCCACACCGCTACCACTCTCTGAGTAAAGAAGTTCCACCTCATGTTACCCCTAAACTTCTGTCCCTTAATTCTGAAGTCGTGTCCTCTTGTTTGAATCTTCCCTATTCTCAAAGGGAAAAGCTTATCCACGTCAACTCTGTCTATCCCTCTCATCATTTTAAAGACCTCTATCAAGTCCCCCCTTAACCTTCTGCGCTCCAGAGAATAAAGACCTAACTTATTCAACCTTTCTCTGTAACTTAGTTGCTGATACATGAAATACTTTATATGTACATGAATATATGAAATGTTTATAATACGTTTGTTTCTAATAAAAATATATATATTTTTAAATCCTCTGCTATTAATAAAGTTGGGATAATTTAATAGTTAAGACAACTAATTCTCTAAGTTCTTTCATGGCTAGATGCGAGGGCAAACAGTAAACTAAATTTGAAATCTCATCCAAAACATAAAACTTCCACCAGCTCCTCAGTTCTGGACATGACAATCAGTTGCAGTACAGATAAGAAAGAATATTAAATATGATTCCTTAAATAAAAGATGAGATGCATCATGTGTTGCGTTGTAAAAAGAACAATGTCTCAGGTAGGTCAAACAAAAATAATCAAGATTGTGCTGGAGAAATATTTGAAATATTTGTATGACATTGCATTTGGACTTAGAAACATAGAAAATAGGTGCAGGAGTAGGCCATTCGGCCCTTCGAGCCTGCACCGCCATTCAATATGATCATGGCTGATCATCCAACTCAGTATCCTGTACCTGCCTTCTCTCCATACCCCCTGATCCCTTTAGCCACAAGGGCCACATCTAACTCCCTCTTAAATATAGCCAATGAACTGGCCTCAACTACCTTCTGTGGCAGAGAATTCCACAGATTCACCACTCTCTGTGTGAAAAATGTTTTTCTCATCTCGGTCCTAAAAGACTTCCCTCTTATCCTTAATCTGTGACCCTTGTTCTGGACTTCCCCAACATCGGGAACAATCTTCCTGCATCTAGCCTGTCCAACCCCTTAAGAATTTTGTAAGTTTCTATAAGAACCCCCCTCAATCTTCTAAATTCTAGCGAGTACGAGCCGAGTCTATCCAGTCTTTCTTCATATGAAAGTCCTGCCATCCCAGGAATCAGTCTGGTGAACCTTCTCTGTACTCCCTCTATGGCAAGAATGTCTTTCCTCATATTAGGAGACCAAAACTGTACGCAATACTCCAGGTGTGGTCTCACCAAGACCCTGTACAACTGCAGTAAAACCTCCCTGCTCCTATACTCAAATCCTTTTGCTATGAATGCTAACATACCATTCGCTTTCTTCACTGCCTGCTGCACCTGCATGCCCACTTTCAATGACTGGTGTACCATGACACCCAGGTCTCGTTGCATCTCCCCTTTTCCTAATCGGCTACCATTCAGATAATAGTCTACTTTCCTGTTTTTGCCACCAAAGTGGATAACCTCACATTTATCCACAATATACTGCATCTGCCATGCATTTGCCCACTCACCCAACCTATCCGTCACCTTGCAGCCTCCTAGCATCCTCCTCACAGTTAACACTGCCCCCCAGCTTCATGTCATCCACAAACTTGGAGACGTTGCATTCAATTCCCTCGTCCAAATCATTAATATATATTGTAAATAGCTGGGGTCCCAGCACTGAGCCTTGCGGTACCCCACTAGTCACTGCCTGCCATTGTGAAAAGGACCCGTTTACTCCTACTCTTTGCTTCCTGTCTGCCAGCCAGTTCTCTATCCACATCAATACTGAACCCCCAATACCTTACGATTTAAGTTTGTATACTAATCTCTTATGTGGAATAAGGAAGGATATTAAATATGATTCCTCAAATAAAATATGAGATGCATCATGCGTTGTGTTGTAAAAAGAACAATGTCTCAGCTAGGTAAAACAAAAAGAATCAAGATTGTGCTGGAGAAATGTTTGAAATATCTGTATGACATTACATTTGGACTTAGCACCTGGTCATCACCAGTTTTACGTTTACAGTAACTTTTATCATATCCAATTCAAGCAGACTTCAGGAAAGATGGACAGAAATGTTATGCGAAAAATATTTTACACCCCATATTTCGGATGGTAAAATCAGAGGCCCAGATATTAGCAATGTATGGAGGATACTTCAGCAGGAAAGAGTAGGGGGGACCTTAAAATTGCATGAAGATAGACACAAAAAGCTGGAGTAACTCAGCGGGACAGGCAGCATCTCTGGAGAGAAGGAATGAGCGATGTTTCTGGTCGAGTTCCTTCTTCAGACTGGTTAAGGATAAGGGAAATGAGATATAGACGGTGATGTGGACAGATAAAGAACAATGAATGAAAGATATGCAAAACAATAATGATGATAAAGGAAACAGGCCATTGTTCGCTGTCTGTTGGGTGAAAATTAAAAGCTAGTGTGACTTGGGTGGGGGAGGGATAGAGAGAGAGGGAATGCCGGGGCTACCTGAAGTGAGAGAAATCAATATTCATACCACTGGGCTGTAAGCTGCCCAAGCAAAATATGCGATGCTGTTCCTCCAATTTGCATGTAGCCTCACTCTGACAATGGAGGAGACCGAGGGCACAAAGGGCTGTGTAGGAATGGGAAGGAGAATTAAAGTGTCCAGCAACCGGGAGATCAGGATGGTTCACGCGGGCTGAGCGAAGGTGTTCCACAAACCGATCGCCCAGTCTGCGTTTGGTCTCGCCGATGTATAAGAGTCCACATCTTGAACAACGGATACAGTAGATGTGAAGTGCAAGTGAACCTCTGCCTAACCTGAAAGGACTGTCAGGGTCCCTGGACAGAGTCGAGGGAGGAGGTATAGCGACAGGGAGTACAGAGAAGGTTCACCAGACTGATTCCTGGGATGTCAGGACTTTCATATGAAGAAAGACTGGATAGACTCGGCTTGTACTCGCTAGAATTTAGAAGATTGAGGGGGGATCTTATAGAAACTTACAAAATTCTTACGGGGTTGGACAGGCTAGATGCAGGAAGATTGTTCCCGATGTTGGGGAAGTCCAGAACAAGGGGTCACAGTTTAAGAATAAAGGGGAAATCCTTTAGGACCGAGATGAGAAAAACATTTTTTACACAGAGAGTGGTGAATCTCTGGAACTCTCTGCCACAGAGGGTAGTTGAGGCCAGTTCATGGGCTATATTTAAGAGGGAGTTAGATGTGGCCCTTGTGGCTAAAGGTATCAGGGGGTATGGAGAGAAGGCAGGTACAGGATACTGAGTTGGATGATCAGCCATGATCATATTGAATGGCGGTGCAGGCTCGAAAGGCCGAATGACCTACTCCTGCACCTATTTTCTATGTTTCTATGACAGATGTTGCATCTTCTGCGGTTGCTGAGGAAGGTACCTGGGGAGGGGGTGGTTTGGGTGGGAAGGGATGAGTTAACCAGGGAGTTGCGGAGGGAATGGTCTCTGTGTAATGCGGAAGGGGTGGAGATGGGAAAATGTGGCTCGTGGTTGGATCCCATTGAAGGTTGCGGAAATTTCAGAGGATTATGTGTTGTATAAGACGGCGACAATACAATTGTATTGCATGAGATCTTTCTAGTGTGAAGGAATGGAACTCTAGACATTCTATGGCATACTAGACCATTCAGATTAATGGGCGGTCACAGTGGCGCAGCGGTAGAGTTGCTGCCTCACAGCGTTTGCAGCACCGGAGACCCAGGTTCAATCCTGACTAAAGGCGCTGTCTGTATAGATTTTGTACCTCCTCCCTTCTCCCCGTGACCACATGGGTGTTCTCCGAAATCTTTGGTTCCCCCCCACATGCTAAAGACGTACAGGTATGTAGGTTAATTGTCTTGGTGTATGTGTAAATTGTCCCTAGTGTGTGTAGGATAGTGTTAATGTGCAGGGATCGCTGGTCGGTGCGGACTCGGTGGGCCGAAGGACCTGTTTCCGTGCTGTATCTCTAAAACTAAAACTAAATCTTTGCTCCCCAGGCAAATTATTATGTAACCAGTGAGGGCAGACAAAATTCGTACATTATCCAAAACATGGATGTGAAAGGTACACAAAAATGCTAGAGAAACTCAGCGGGTGCAGCAGCATCTATGGAGCGAAGGAAATAGGCAACGTTTCAGGCCGAAACCCTTCTTCAAACTCGCTAAGTTTAGAAGGATATGGGCTGAATGCAGGTAGGTGGCCCTAGTGGAGATGGGGCATCTTGGTCAGCGTGAGTAAGTTGGTTCCATGCTGAATGACTATGACTAAACTCTAACGTGTCTTGAATGGGTTACAACTGTCTTTATGTTGTCTGAAACAGGGTTGCATCCATAAAAGCAGCAATCAACCTCCGTCTTATGTAACTGAACCTATCTGCAATGAGAGGCAACCTTACTGTAAACATAGACAATAGGTGCAGGAGTAGGCCATTCGGCCCTTCGAGCCTGCACCGCCATTCGATATGATCATGGCTGATCATCCAACTCAGTATCCCGTACCTGCCTTCTCTCCATACCCCCTGATCCCTTTAGCCACAAGGGCCACATCTAACTCCCTCTTAAATATAGCCAATGAACTGGCCTCAACTACCTTCTGTGGCAGAGAATTCCAGAGATTCACCACTCTCTGTGTGAAAAATGTTTTCCTCATCTCGGTCCTAAAAGATTTCCCCCTTATCCTTAAACTGTGACCCTTGTTCTGGACTTCCCCAACATCGGGAACAATCTTCCTGCATCTAGCCTGTCCAACCCCTTAAGAATTTTGTAAGTTTCTATAAGATCCCCCCTCAATCTTCTAAATTCTAAAGAGTACAAACCGAGTCTATCCAGTCTTTCTTTATATGAAAGTCCTGACATCCCAGGAATCAGTCTGGTGAACCTTCTCTGTACTCCCACTATGGCAAGAATGTCTTTCCTCAAATTAGGGCGAAGTACAACCTCCCTGCTCCTATACTCAAATCCTTTTGCTATGAATGCTAACATACCATTCGCTTTCTTCACTGCCTGCTACACCTGCATGCCTACTTTCGATGACTGGTGTACCATGACACCCAGGTCACGTTGCATCACCCCTTTTCCTAATCGGCTACCATTCAGATAATAGTCTACTCTCCTGTGTGTGCCCTCAGGTAATCCCTTGGTGAAGAACTGAACAAACTCATCAAACCTGAACTCAGCTGAGCATTAACTATTCTGTCTAGAGTGCTTGAAGCCTGGTTTACCTAGCTGCAACCTAGGGGAATCAGTCATACAACTGAACTGAACAATTACTCCTTTATTGCTAATACTAAAAGTACTGCATTTACAGAAGGAAATCTCGTGGTTTAAACACGTCATTCAGATTTTCAGTTACTGGCTGCATAGAACAAATTTCATTTGGTGGAAAAAAAAAAGAAATATCTTTAATTTGTTAGCTTAAATAGGTTACATTAATATTGACTACTTATGAAAGCAATTATAAAACAACTTTAGTATCACTCTGCCAGAGCACTATATTTAGCTAAATGGAAGAAATAGTGTTTGATCAACATCTTTCATGGTAACCATGACAGCAGCAATATAATTTAAATCTTACCCGGTGAGGATTCCATTTATCTCCTCCATTTATCTACCCTGGAAGCAATCTTACAGTAAGATAAAGAGACAGAATTGTCCATTGAATCACTCATTCTATGTTCTTAGTGAGAATATGAAGGAACTGGGGCGAGGGAATTAGTTTATACAATGGGTTTTGGAGGTGAATTGGCTGCAGTAAATTGTCCAAATGTGTAGTGACTGGTTTTGAAAGTGGGATACAGAACTGGTGTGAGCAGGTGATCAAAGGTTGGCATGGATTTGGTGGGCCGGAGGGCTGGTTTCTATGCTGCACCTCTTCGCAAGTACTAATTAATACACTATGATTATTTTATTTTGTAGGAAGGAACTACAGATGCTGGTTTAAACCGAAGATAGACACAAAAAGCTGGAGTAACTCAGTGGGACAGGCAGCGTCTCTGGAGAGAAGGGATGGGTGACGTTTCGGGTTATTTTATTAATATTTTATGTGAAATTGTGTTTAATTACGCACTCTAAATTATTGGAACCAATCCCTGTGACCAATGACTGGGACCTGGAGCTCTGGAGCCCTTACTTAAATCTCCTAACTTTCTCTTCTGTTTAGTAGACCCTCCTTGGACACTGGTCTAAAGATCTCTTCCTTTGGCTCAGTGGATTATCAGATTTGACTTCAGTGAAGAGGCTTTTGGTGTATTTCATTAAGAAGACAATATTAATGCAAGCCACCCTGGAGTTGCTGGTTACATTTCTCTACGTGATGACAGAGTAAAATGAATGGTTTTGGTTGTAAAGAACAATGGGTCAGCACAGTGGTGGAGGTGCAGCAGGCACGAAGGTTGATTCCTGATCTTGTGTGCCATCTTTGTGGAATGTCCCTGCTCTTCACTGTGAGCGTGTTTGTTTCCTTTAGTTACTTTGGGGTTCTCTCATGTCCCAAAGGTGTTGCGTTACGGTCCTGAGTGGCTAGGTGAGTGGTAGAATCTGGGTGGGGTGGGGGTGATGAGTGTGTGGGGAGAATACAACATAATTGAGTACAGTTTTGGTCTCCTAATCTGAGGAAAGAAATTCTTGCCATAGAGGGAGTACAGAGAAGGTTCACCAGACTGATTCCTGGGATGTCAGGACTTTCATATGAAGAAAGACTGGATAGACTCGGCTTGTACTTGCTAGAATTTAGAAGATTGAGGGGGGGATCTTATAGAAACTTACAAAATTCTTAAGGGGTTGGACAGGCTAGATGCAGGAAGATTGTTCCCGATGTTGGGGAGGTCCAGAACAAGGGGTCACAGTTTAAGGATAACGATCTTTTAGGACCGAGATTAGAAGAAAAAAAAATCACATAGAGAGTGGTGAATCTGTGGAATTCTCTGGCACAGAAGGTAGTTGAGGCCAGTTCATTGGCTATATTTAAGAGCGAGTTAGATGTGGCCCTTGTGGCTAAAGGGATCAGGGGGTATGGAGAGAAGGCAGGTACAGGATACTGAGTTGGATGATCAACCATGATCATATTACATAGCGATGGAGGCTCGAAGGGCCGAATGGCCTACTCCTGCACCTATTTTCTATGTTTCTAGAATGGAATTAATGTTGAATTTAGTTACTGTAAATGTTTGGGAGATGATTGGAATGGGCTAGTTGGGCTAAAGAGTATTTCTGCACTGCCTCTAACTGTGATTCTCTTCAACAACGTGAAGACATAAATGTAACTTCTTTATTTTGCAACTATGGATAACATCAAACAATCATTGGCTGAAAGGTTATGGGTGAAATCTTGGCAAAGCATATGAGTAGTGTGCAAAAAAACAAACTGCTGGAAGTTTCAAACAACACCTGTGGAGGCTGCAGAACGGTTGACATTAAGTCGAGACCCTGGATCGGGACTGAATGCCGGTTCTCAACCCAAAATGTTAATCATCCCTTTGTGTTCACAGATGCTGCTTGACCTGCTGAGCCTTTCCAACTGTTTCTGTCTGCCTGAAGTGCACAGGGATAGTATAATATATTAAAGACATTATACAAGCAAGAATTATTTTAAATAATGTATTTCATACAGCAGCAGAATCATAATATCTCTCAAGAGATTGATGTCCTGAGTTGGCTTGGAACGTCTCTTCAGACTGAAGAAGGGTCCGAACCAAAATATCGTCTGTCCATTCCCTCCACAGATGCTGCACAACTCCATCTGCCATTTCTCCATTCATTTCTGTGGTTGATCTATATCCCGCTGTATACTTTAATGGTAGAAAAAAAAATGCTGGAGAAACTCAGCGGGCGAGGCAGCATCTATGGAGCGAAGGAAATAGGCAACGTTTTGGGTTGAAACCCTTCAGACTGAAGGTCTTTAATGGGCTTTCTCACTGTCTGCAATGGCGGCAATCTTGGTGTCGTTTGTAAACTTACTAATCAACCGTTCCACATTTATGTCCAAGTCATTTATATATATCTCATAGTTAATGAAGCACTTTTGAAGCATAGTCACTAAACCTCACACTAATAAAACCTGGCTGTAATTTCACTGCTACATTTTAATGGGCTGCTACATTTCAACAGAGACCAAAACTGCTTCAGGACATCCTGACATTTGGAAATATTCTCTGTAAACTCCTTATTTTATTTTAGATCACCTCGATCACCTCTGACTGAGTCAATGTCACTGCTTGAAAATTGATGTGAGCGCAGCATTAGACCAGAGTTCAGATGCAAACCCAAATCCATCAACAAGTTTGGTATTACACATATCATAAACCTGAATTCAGCCCAATTTTCTCAAGTGAACTCCAGTGCAATTTTTTAGTTCAACTACTCTCAACATTGCTCCAAAATGTAGATGCATCCATTTCTTTGGCAGATACAATTATTTTGGTTTTTCAGAGCAGATAAATCATAGAAACATAGAAAATAGGTGCAGGAGTAGACCTTTCGGCCCTTCAAGCCTGCACCGCCATTCAATATGATCATGGCTGATCATCCAACTCAGTATCCTGTACCTGCCTTCTCTCCATACCCCCTGATCCCTTTAGCCACAAGGGCCACATCTAACTCCCTCTTAAATATAGCCAATGAACTGGCCTCAACTACCTTCTGTGGCAGAGAATTCCACAGATTCACCACTCTCTGTGTAAAAAATATTTTTCTCATCTCAGCCCTAAAAGATTTCCCCGTTATCCTTAAACTGTGACCCCTTGTTCTGGACTTCCCCAACATCGGGAATAATCTTCCTGCATCTAGCCTGTCCAACCCCTTAAGAATTTTGTAAGTTTCTATAAGATCCCCCCGCAATCTTCTAAATTCTAGCGAAATCAGAAAGACTGTAGTATTAGAAATGAAGATTAAAAAATACTAGCTGGTGGAAATCTGAAACAAAATCATAACCATAACCATATTTTACTAGCCAAGTATATTTTGCAACATACGAGGAATTTGATTTTCCAAAAATAGAAAATGCTGGAACAACTCAGCAAGTCAGACAGCGACTGCAGAAAGGGAAACAGTCAGTGCTTTGTGTCGGTAACTGGGAGGAAATAAATGTTCAGTAGGTGGGAGAGGGATATGTAGAACAAAGGGAATGGATCTACGTTTAGTTTAGAGATACTGCACAGAAACAGGCTCTTCAGCCTAGCGAGTCCGCACATTAACACTACCCTACACACACTAGGGACAATTTACACTTATATCAAGCCAATTAACCTACAAACCTGTACGTCTTTGGAGCGTGGGAGGAAACCGAAGATCAGAAAAAATCCACAGGGTCACGGGGAGAACATAGAACGGGATTGAGAAAGATAGATCAGCCATGATTGACTTGCGGAATAAACTTGATGGGCTGAATGGCCTCATTCTACTCCTAGAATTGCAGCAGATGAGAAGTCTGGTGGAGGTGGAGTGATCTTTCTTTCCTTGCTAGACTAGTGTATGGTCCATGGATACAAGGTTCTTAATGCCATCTCAAATGTTGGTCATTAATTTGAGCATTCTGGGCCAGAGGTTCCCACAAGTTGGAGGAGATGCTACAATTTCTCAAAGAGGATTTTCCTTTCTCCACCTGGTAACCTGCCATGTTACTTTCTGTCAGTTGATGGTCTGCTTTGGAGAATTGGTGTTGGGCGTGCAAATGATGTGACCTGCTCATAGAGTTTTGGAGGTGGGGACATTGGCGTGGGTGCAGACACTGACTTAATTTACCTAGTTTGCCGGTGAACTTAGAGGATTTTGCAAAGCCTTGGTGGTTTCTCTCCAATGCTTTGAGGTACTTGCTGTAAGCAATGTGTGGCTTCAGAAGCACATAGGAAGGTCATTGTAGAATATTTGAAGTCTTGATCTTCAAACAGCCTTTTCTCGACTGGCCAAAGGGTGTGCAGGTGCACTGTACAGCAAGGGCAGTTGATAGAGGATCTCAGTCTTTGTGGAAACAAAGTGCAAGGACCTTCCCCTTGGTACACTTCACTGGATGAGCTGGTGAGGTGTTTGAACTGGTGCATACACAAGCGTTGCCTGCAGACTACAGCTCAACTGATGTAGTTGGCATGACTTAAAAAGGCCAATGGTGGTTAGAAAGAGGGTAGTTCACTGATAAGCATGGCGTCCACTCATTCTTCAACACTGTCAAGGTCATCTATGACCTGAACAAGGAAGTTCTCCACCCCACTAAGAATCAGGAGTGGAGGTGGACTAATCAAGGACAGATAGGCAGACAACCCCCACTGGAAGCAACACTGGAAGAACTCCTCTATCACGACCCTGCCCTTGACTCCATCCCACAGAAAACTGCCCTGGCCATTTTTCCCACCAACCCAAACCAACAAAACATCGGAGAAAAAAAAAACAAGGCTTCGGAACAGATGACGATGCAAAATTTGGCAAAGGTAATTAATTCTTAAAGACACATTTCATAACCTCATCTTCTATGTAGGAAGGAACTACCAGATGCTGGTTTAAACCGAGGATAGACTGGAGTACCTCAGCGGGACAGGCAGCATTTCTGCCGAGTAGGAATGTGTGATGTTTCGGGTTGAGATCCTTCTCCGTCAGTCTGAAGAAAGGTCCCGACCCGAAACATCACCCATTCTCTCTCTCCAGAGGTGCTGCCTGTCCCGCTGAGTTACTCCGGCATTTTATGTCTAACCCCATCTTCTGTGATTGGGAAGAAGGGAACATGCCCCAGAAATGCCATGCTCATGACTGATCTGACAGTGGCAGCTATAGAGGTCTCCTGCCAAAGGGTTTTCTCTACTACTACTGCCCAGCAGCCACAAATCTACCTGAATCACAATGCAGATTCTGCCTGCTTAGAGTCACAATTATTACATTTTGCTACTTCAAGAGGAATGTAGAGAGCAGAGGACGTACACACCATTGAGGATAAATGGGGATACTGTGGATAGGGTGAGCTGTTTTAAATACCTGGGAGTCCACATCTCAGAGAATATGACATGGACATCACACGCTGCAGCACTCGTGAGTAAGGCAAGGCAGCGCCTTTACCACCTCAGGCAATTGAGGAAATTCAGAGTGTCTCCGAGGATCCTCCAGTGCTTCTACTCAGCGGCTGTGGAAAGCATCTTGTCCGGAAATATTACAATCTGGTTTGGGAATTGCTCTGCCCAGGACAAGAAGGCTCTGCAGAGAGTAGTGCGTTCGGCCGAATGCACTATGGGAACTTCACTCGCCCCCCTGCAGGAACTATACATCAGGAGGTGCAACTCCAGAGCCAATAAAATCATGGGAGACCCCTTCCACCCCTGCAACGGACTGTTCCAGTTGTTACGGTCAGGCAAACGCCTCCGTTGCCGTGCGGTGAGAACAGAGAGGTTGAGAAGGAGTTTCTTCCCAGAGGCCATTCGGACTGTAAACTCCTATCTCACCAGGAACTAACTTTTACTGGACCACTCTACTGCTTTTATTTTTTAATTGCTGTTTATTTCCCTTTTTCCTTCCGCCCACAATATTTAATATGAAAAAGAATATGTGATTCTGTTCCATTCTGTTTGTAGTTTGTTTGGTTGTTTGTTTGTTTGTCTTTTTGCACAAAGTCCGCGAGCATTGCCACTTCATTTCACTGCACATCTCGTATGTGTATGTGACGAATAAACTTGACTTGACTTACAAATGTTCTTTCTGAACTTAATTAAAACAAGTACACTACTTCCTTACCTCTGCATAACATGGCTGAGTCTCTGGAGTCATGAGGCAATGGTATCATTGAGTAATTTTAAACATTACCTCATTCCACAGCTGGGAAAAAGTCCAATACGCCAAATATTCTGTAAAATCTGAGAATCCTTGGTAAACAGTTCTGAACTTCAATACAGTTATTAAGTGAAATCCATTAAAAACATTCTGCTTTTGTGAATCTTCAATTTAATAGTTTTTCATGATTTAATCTGATTCCTCCTTAGTGGATTCAGAGCCTGAATACACGAGGAAAAATCAAACCCAAGGCAATTTCACCCTCTGAAGTTACACGCCCCACTCGACGTAAAACCATTTGAGAATTAATAGGACTGTTATGTTCTCACTTAGCTACCATTTATTTCACCAGGTTAGAGGTTAGAGGTGGTACTAAATATACAAAAGATTCTGGCATATCCGGGTACCGAGTTCCATCAGTCAGGTGGTCACTTTGTATATTTTCACTCGGTTTAGAGATGACCCATCAGAAACTCATTGTGGATACTGTTTCCGAGAGGGAGGACAGTTTGTACAGTGTGCTTTTTTTTTAGGGCTATCTCTTGTATTAAATCTAAGTCGGTTGCCATGATCACCAGAATTAAGGTGACTGTAACCTCTCCTTCATATCTCTTCCCTGGAGCAAGACCGAGATTGGGAATTCACTGAACTGATTCATCTCATTTTTCATTTAAGAGTCAAGTGCAATAATTTATCCTCTTCTCAAAGGCTTGTACCTTGAAAATTGCTAGGTAGCAGACGACTTTTCCATTTCAATTTCAATATCAATATCTGGCACTCAAAGATCAGACGAGCTGTACCTTTGCAATATGGGTGTAAGAATATAAGAAATAGAAGCAAGAGTGGGCTATTTCACACTTCTCACATCTGTCACCGCTAAATCAGATCATGGCTCATCTTTGACTTCAGCACCACATTTCTTGACTCCACTATAATCCAAAAATCTAAAACTTAATGTGCTTATCCTTCAGAGAGGAGTTAGACCTTTCTCATGGGCAGCCCACGCAACCTACTTCAGTCTGAAGAAACATCTTCAGCAAGGAAATTCTTTATCATCTCATTTTTAAACGGACACCCTTTTTTCCCCTGACTGTATGGCCCTAATCCAAGACTCTTCCATGAGGAGAAATATCCTCCTGATATCCTAATCCATTATTTGTACACAGTTGATGGCTTGATCGCTCCTCTAATCCCCAATGTGATTTCTACTGACTGGATAGCACGCAACAAAAGCGTTTCACTGTACCACCGTTCACGTGACAATAAACTAGAAACATAGAACATAGAAAGTAGGTGCAGGAGTAGGCCATTCGGCCCTTTGAGCCAGAACTGCCATTCAACATGATCATGGCTGATCATCCAAAATAAGTACCCTGTTCCTGCTTTTTTCCCCATATCCCTTGATTCCTTTAGCAATTCTGGTCTAAACCGACTGGTGCATATTCAACCTGTTCGTTGCATTCCATATCCAGGATCATTTGAATGAATCTTCTTGAAATAATGATAAATAATGATATTGATTTCATTAGGGGAACTAAAAACTGTATACAACACTCCAGATTTGGTCTCACTAAGGCCGAGAGCAGTTGCCATAAGACTTTACTGCTTTCATATTCCGACCTCTGAGCCTACAGATTGATAATATTTCATTGCCATTCCAAGTATGAAGTGTTGGACTATTAACCAGGTTCTTGACACAACCGTGCTGCTGCATAGTGGGAGGGTTGATTCCCATTATCCGAATAAATGATATGTTTAAATGATACAAACATTCAGCACTAATTAATTGCACGTGACATGGCGTCAATTTGCTCCCAACGTTCCTTTCTATGTGGAAGCATGCATTATACTAAGTAATGCCCACTCGATCCCCTGCACAGGTAATGAAAAGATGAGCTGAATGTTGCTGATTCTGCTCCTGTAATGACTCAGCCAAGGCCGACTATCATTACCGCAGTTTACACTTAGAGACAGGTTCCTCTCTATTTTACCAAACACCCTCAGTAAAAGCACTCAGTAAATTGTCTGACACTTTGAGCGCACTATGAAAATATAAGCCTTCCCCAGAAATAACTATTGATCTATAATAAAAGCTGATAAATCACACAGCTCCCTTTGTAAATAATGGCACAAAGCGAGTTGTTTGCCAAAAGATAAATACAATGTTTGATCGTCAAGTGCATTGAGAGAAATTACAAAGATGAGAAACACAATGAACAAATATGGCTGACAATCTAAATGTGCTCTGATTCTCTTCCCTTCACAGCAATTATCCTTTATTTGCCCTCAGTGTAATTTAATGATTACACACTTCCAATACAAGGCAGAAACTCATTAAATATCTTCAGTATGGTATGCTTGCTCATAATATTTTTATTAATGAGAAATAAAATAAGATTTCCACTATATTTAAATTGCATTTTCGCTTTGCTTAACACCAAGAGACAAGGTGAACCCAGATTTTACTTCGGAGTCACGTGAGTGACTACGTGAAGAACCCCGCCACGACGCATGCGTGTCATATCGCTTCACGCTTGCGAAACGACAGGCGGGGGGAGCGTTCCCCCGCAGCGGTAAGTTTGAAACCGCGACCTGCAGGTAAGAAATTTACTCTGCGGTAGTTTTTGTCCCCGCGCTGTTTTTACACAGGGGGGGGGGGAAGCTGGACAAAATAGTGTCCACAAGTGCTGCGAGTGAAGCTGGCTGGGGAGGACCGCGAAGTTGCGGGAGCCAGCTGCAGCTGAAGGCACAAGCCCCGTAAGGGATCAGCTGTGCCGACTTTTGGTCCCGCGCCGGCCAGAACACCACGGCCGGGCGGGAGACTATTCAAATGGGGCCGTCGACTTTTTGGACAAGTCGAAAACGGCAGGAGACGGGGTGGAACGATGTCCCCCAGTAGCGACAATTTTAACCTGGACCTGCAGGTAAGAGCTGCGGTCTTTTTTTTTTTTTGTGTTTTTTCATGCTAATTACAGGTGGAGAAACCAACGGGCTGCGACAAAGCTGGTGGACCGCAGAGCAGCGAGCAGCCAGCAGCACTCGGATCACCGATAGTGGGATCAGCTGTGCTGGACAAAATAGTGTCCACAAGTGCTGCGAGTAAAGCTGGCTGCGGAGGACCGCGGAGCAGCGGGCAGCCAGCAGCAGCCAGCGGCACTCGGATCACCGATAGTGGGATCAGCTGTGCCCGATGTCGCCTCCGCACCGGCCAGATCCACGCGGCTGGGCAGAAAGGCTAGACACAAAAACAAACAAGGTCGTGGACTCAGAGGAGTCCGACTTTAAACAACCGCGGTGGCCAGCGCCCGAGAGCGCTGGAGCCGGATGAAGCTGTGTGTGAAGCATTTGCTCCATGTGACAGACTCCGGGAGATGGAGTCGGGTCACTGTGGGCCCTATGATAAACCCACAGCAGTACCTCTTGAAGGGCTGCACAGTGCTTCTACCTCATCAGAGGGGAGCACTGCGGGTCAGTTCTGGGCTGACCTGGAAGAGGGGTCCGCAGAAGAAAAGGCAAGTGTGCAAGGGGTGCAGGAACAAGAGAATAATAAAATGGACTCCAACAAACACTACAGCCAAAGACAGCACCCTACGCACCCACCAGCAGAACTGGTGAAAGCTCGAAGGCCCGGTATTCAAAACATGAGTCTTTTTAGGCCATGGCCCAGGCCGGCCTTCTTGGAAGATGCGGGGACCTCCAACGCCAACCAAACCGAAAATCCAGACACCAACGCAACAACAGCAGCGAAGAACCTACAAAAAGAAGTAAACCTGCCACTGGTAACTATGGAGGTAGGTGGGTCTGGTTCCCTACAAAATACAGGGAGCATGGAGGTTGGGGGGGGGGGGAGACTACACTCTCTTCTAAATGCATGGAGCATGTTAACAACCGATACTTACATCTTAAGCAGTATCTAGGGATATACAATAGAGTTTATACACAAGTACAGCCCTCCAGTTCAACATATACCGAACCGAATGTTCATGCCTTCTGATAAAGGAAAATCAAAAGCGCAAGCTGAACTGGAGCAGCTTTACATAAAAGGTGTAATTGAGAAAACTCAACACGAACCATTAGAATTCGTGTCCAAAATATTTATCAAAAACAAAAAAGATGGTGGTTGTCGCATCACCATAGATCTGACAAAATGGATACCTTTGTTACTGCTAAACAAATAATTCCAAAGGTTACTTCATGGCCAGCATCGATTTAAAAGATGCTTACTATTCAGTGCCTATACGAGGTGACCACAGATGTTACTTAAAATTCAACTGGATGGGCAACTCTGACAGTATAAAGCACTGCCAAATGGGTCATCAGCCCCAGGCTGTTCACAAAAATTTTGAAACCAGCCCTAGCGTTTCTACGGAAACGTAAACACATGGTCATGGCATATTTAGATGACATACTCATTGTGGGCAAAACTTTGGAATTGGCCAAACAAACTGTAACAGCCACAAAACAGTTATTTGAAAAACTGGGATTTATTATCCATCCAGTTAAATCTAAACTAACGCCTTCCACTACTATGGACTATTTGGGGGTTTCACCATTGACTCAGTTCACATGTCGGTGACTCTGCCTAAGGCAAAGGCTAGAGATTTAATAGAAGCTTGCATAATCTCATTGACATCAGCAAACCATCCATCAGATTGGTAGCAAAAGTAATTGGCAAAATGGTGGCTGCCTTTCCAGCCACACAATTTAGACCTCTACATTACCAAAACTTACAGAGAGCAAAAATACTAGCACTCTAAATTAATGCAGGTCACTTTGACAGACCTATGAAACTACCAATCAAGCTAAAATGAAATAAAATGGTGGATAGATAACATCTGGCTTTGTTCCTGTCAAGTCAAACTGAAATGAAAGAACAGGTGCAGAGAAATGCTACATTGAAATCACGAGACAGTGATTAAAGTGGGCGGAACCCCAGCCTGCCGAGTTCTGCCTGGGGGTCAAAAGGGCACACAGCACCAGAAGCCAGTGAAGAAGACACAAGAGACTTGCGAGCGGCAAAACTTGAACAGTAAATCAAAAGGACTGTCCAAAAAGACTGCCGCGATAGCCAGAAAAGGCAAGCAGGACTGATTTTCTACAGACCCGATTGGCAGCCGGTTTTTCAACTGATAAAGACTTAAACTGATAAAGACCAAAACTGGTAAAGACTAAAACTGCTAAAAAACTGCTAAAGACTAATCTGCCAAAATAAAAGAAGGAGAAAATAAAAGGTGGAAAAGAAGTGTTTGGTCTGAGTGAATCCAGTTCATCATTTCGGGGTAGATAAATCAAATCCCTTTCAATAGAAAGGAAACTCGGACTGAACCAAGACATGCCAGAACCAAGTCTACCAAGTCAGAAAATGACCACACAAGTTGTGTAGTCTGTGGTGACATAAAGCATAAAAGGAAGCTGTACTTCTGCAAGCAGTTTCGAGGGCTAAAGCTGACAGAGAAAAGAGCTGCAGTAAAGAAGTTGGGAGCATGCAAAAAGTGTCTTGAAGTTCATGATGATGGTTCATACTGCAAACCTGCATATCTGTGTAAAAATCAAATCTGCAAGGATGAACAGAATCCTGAGCATCATTTTTATCTGTGCCCCAATTATGAGATGAGGAAAAGCAGTGTGGATCAGAGAAGGAGTAAATTTGGTCCAGAGGAAGATAAAGGCAAGAAGAAATATACAGTGGACCAACAGGAGTTTTTCAGCAAACTTCCACCAGAGTTGGCAAAACAATGCCGAGATGTGTTCTCCAACACTGCATCAAGAGCCTTCAACACTGCAAAGCATCAGCCAAGCCTCCTAAAGGAAGGTGGACTGCAAGAGCATCCAGTGATTATGATGCTTTTGGAGGTCATAGCAAATGCTGGACAAAAGGTTGGGACATTAATTGACTTGGCTTCAGATACCAACTACATAACTTACAAGGCTGCGAGTAGACTGAACCTTAGGAGTGAAGACATCACGCTTATCGTCCATGGAGTTGGGGGGATGAAGGTCCACGTAGAGACGATGCGCTACCTTCTAAAGATCCGAGTGAAGACTCCCAAGGGCACACTCAAGTCGCACCAGTTAGTTTGTTATGGATTGGACAACATTGCAGATGTTCACAAACATGTGACACCACAGCAGCTGCAAAAGTTCTTTCCAGACATCCCACTTGAGGAACTTGTGAGACCAAAAGAGATACATTTGCTCATAAGCCATAGAGAAGGTCAGCTAGCGCCTCAGAGGATTAGAACTGTTGGAGATCTCATTCTGTGGGATGGACCACTGGGAAAGACTGTTGGAGGTTGTCATCCTGAGCTATTTGAGAAGCTTACCATGTCAGCCCACATGTCCAAAACACACTTCTCAAGATCAATGAGAGCAGCTGCTTTAAAATATGAGGAGCTCACTGCCCCAGTCCCTGAGGAACTTTCACCAAACGGACAGGTCGCCGTCAAAGTTCAGAAGTCACGTACATCAACCGCCAATCGGGACTTCTTGGATTGGTGGAAGTGGGATAGCATTGGAGCAGCATGCGAGCCAAAGTGCGGGGGTTGCCGCTGTGGAAACTGCCAGCCAGGCGGAAAAGAAATGACTCTTGCTGAAGAGAGAGAGCTCGAAGTGGTAAGGGAAGGCCTCACCTACATAACAGGAGACCGTCACAGTAAAGACCCACATTGGCATGCTAGCTATCCTTGGTTGGAAGACCCAGCTTCTCTACCAAATAATAAAAGGACAGTGGAAGCCACATTTCTCAGGACGGAGAGGCAGCTATCCAGAGAACCTGAATGGAAAAGTGCCTACACAGCTCAGGTGCACGACATGGTGGACCGAAAGGCTGCAATCAAATTGTCCGAAGACATGATTGCAAACTGGAAGGGACCAGTGTGGTATGTGAGTCACCTTATTGCTCCAAACCCCCACTCTGTCACAACCCCAGTGAGACTAGTGTGGAACAGCAGCCAAAAGTGCAATGGTGTCAGCTTAAATGATTTGCTGATGAAAGGTCCAGAAGTCCTCAACCAAATTCGCGCCGTCCTCCTCAGATTCAGAGGCGGAATCTATGCTGCTCTGGGAGACATAAAGAAGATGTATAACTCAGTCTGGTTGGAGGACCGTGAAGTACACTTACACAGATTCCTCTGGCGAGATTCCGAGGACGAGGAGCTGGGAGAGTATGCTATCACAAGAGTGAACATCGGAGACAAACCTGCGGGGTGCATTGCACAGTTGGCAATGCGTGAGACTGCTAATCTTCCTTCTTTTACCCACCTCAAGGATGAGCAGCAAGTACTCCAGAAAGACAGCTATGTTGACGACATCCTCACATCTCACAACAGCCTCGACCAGTTGAGAATCATCACAGCAAATGTGGAACAAATCCTAAAAGCTGGTGGGTTTGAGCTCAAGCCTTGGGTTCTGTCTGGCCAAAGTGGGAGGAAGGAGGACAATGATGCTTTAAAGAAAAGCAAAACAAAAAGCATGATCCTACCAAACCAAATGCATGATGATGATAACAAGGCACTTGGTCTGGGCTACATTGTTGAAGAGGACATGCTCCACGTTATGGTGGGAATCAATTTCTCCAAGAGAAAGAAAAAGATGCGGCTTGGTCAAAGCCTTCTACAAGAGCAAATCAAAACTCAGACGCCAAATCCCCTAACAAGAAGAGAGCTTCTCAGCCAGGTAGCAGGGCTATATGACCCCATCGGCATAGTGGCTCCTGTTAAGCAAAAGGGAGCGATTCTAGTACGCAGAGCTTTCCAAGAAGCAAAAGAGGGAAGCTGTTCGGTCAGAGACACATGGGACATGGCACTCTCAGATGGACTCAGGGAGGATGCAATTAAGCTCTTTGAAGAGTACGTACAACTTGGAAAAGTCAAGTTCGTCAGGGCACTGACTCCCTCTTGCTCCGCAACTGAACCCTTGGGAATCACTTTTTCTGACGGAAGTGAGCACACCTACGGGGCAGTGATGTACCTGAGATGGGATTCAGACCATGGCCAAATTGTCAGATTTGTGGAATCCAAGGCCAAGTTAACTCCCTTGGACCACAGAGGAGATGCTGTTAAAGCAGAGATGTGCGGAGCAGTGTTCGCCTCACGCTTAAAGAAGTATTTTGAGCTACACAGTCAAATTCAAGTGGAGAAGTGGTATCATCTTGTGGATAGCCAAACAATCCTTGGTGCAATACAGCGAGAAAGCTACAGATTTCAGACATTCTTCGCCAATCGGATTGGAGAGATTCAAACAAGCACCAACATTCAGAACTGGCGGTGGATTCCTGGCCCACAAAACATAGCTGATGTAATTACCAGAGGTGCCAGCCCTCAAGACCTTGATCAGTATTCGGAGTGGCAAAATGGACCGAAGTTCCTGGTATTGCCTGTGAGTGAGTGGCCAATAAAATCAGCTAAAGAACTGGCTGCCACTGCCAGAGAGAACATCAACAAGTTACAGAAGAAAGCTTTTGTTGCAGCACTATCAAGAGCCAAAGTAGAGAACCAAGAACCGGAACCAACAAACCCAAATAGACCACCTGCAGGGTCAGCTATTCAGAACCTTGTTGATGTCAAGCGGTTCAGCATTCTAACTCGACTGATCAAGACAGTCGCATGGATTTGGAGAGAAGCGAAGAGGTTTCTTGGCAAGAACAAAGCCCTAAACAATCCAAAGTGTGAGGCCATCTCTTTGACAGGAGTCATTACAGTAAGAGAACGAGAAAATGCTCTAAAAGACATTTTTTGTGCTGTGCAATTGGGCACAACTTTCCCAAGCACCACAACAGATCGACTGGTAGCCTATAAAGACCAAGATTCTGGGCTGATGGTTTGTGGTGGCAGAGTGCAGAGCTTTGAAGAGGATAAAGTTGCTGTTCCCATCCTGCCCGTTGATGCCTGGGTGTCCATGCTGCTAGCTCGGGAGGCTCACAGGGAGAGTCATGACGGAGTGGCTGGGACCTTGCTTAAAATGAGAAGAAAGGCTTGGGTCATAAAAGGAAGGAGAATTGCTCAAAAAGTCGTTGATCACTGCATAATCTGCAAGAAAGCAAAGGCTAAGAAATGTCAACAAGTAATGAGTGATCTGCCACCTGGAAGGACTGAACCTGCTGCTCCTTTTGAGTTTACAACAGTAGACCTCTTTGGACACTACCACGTACACGATGACGTCAAGAAGAGGGTAAAACTCAAAGTCTGGGGAGTTGTCTTCTGCTGTATGGCCAGCAGAGCCATCCACACAGAGTTAGTCAACACCTTATCAAGTGAAGGGTTTCTGATGGCTTACCAAAGATTCACAGCAATCCGTGGGCACCCCAAGAAGATCTGGTCAGATCCAGGCACTAATTTTATTGGCGCAAAACCAGTCTTAGAGGAACTATATAGGTTTTTGGACAACCTGGACAGAGCAGCTTTGGAGGAGAACGCAGCTAAAAATGGAACAGAGTGGATGTGGAAAATCCATCCTGCTGATTCTCCACACAGAAATGGCGCTGCGGAAGCTGCTGTGCGCGTTGTGAAGAGAGCGCTCCAAAATTTTGGAAAAGAATCGTCACTCAGTTATAGTGAGTTTCAGACAGCTCTTTACATAGCAGCCAACCTGTCAAATGAACGTCCAATCGACGCCAGGATACAAAGCCGGGAAGACTGCGTTCAGTACATCACACCAAATACTCTTCTGCTTGGCCGAGCATCTCAGTGCGGAGACATCAAGACTTTTGACTTTTCCAGCTACTCCTACAAAAGACTTAGAGCAATGCAGTCGGAGGTGAACAAGTTTTGGAAGAGCTGGAGCCAACTCGCTGGTCCTAACTTGTTTATAAGGAGCAAGTGGCACACCACTCAGAGAAATGTCACTGCCGGAGACATTGTCTGGTTAAGTGACCAAAATGCACTGAGGGGGCAATTCAAGCTGGGCAGAGTCGTCAGCTCCAATCCAGACCGCAAAGGCATCGTGAGAGACGTTAATGTACGGATCTTTCCAAGCTACTCCATTCCTCTGACAAAGGCTTTGAAAGGGAGGGCAAGGCATTCCACTCAGGGGAAGGAGAGGATCCAAGCCACGATAGTTCACAGGGATGTTAGGCGGCTGGTTGTCTTACTTCCAGTAGAAGAACAAGACAGAAATGCATCAGGTGACTAAGTTCAAACCTAGACTTCAAAGTTTGACTTTAAAGCGTCGATCTCCCAAGTGGTTCCATTGGAAGATCGAGTGGGAGGTGTCAAGTCAAACTGAAATGAAAGAACAGGTGCAGAGAAATGCTACATTGAAATCACGAGACAGTGATTAAAGTGGGCGGAACCCCAGCCTGCCGAGTTCTGCCTGGGGGTCAAAAGGGCACACAGCACCAGAAGCCAGTGAAGAAGACACAAGAGACTTGCGAGCGGCAAAACTTGAACAGTAAATCAAAAGGACTGTCCAAAAAGACTGCCGCGATAGCCAGAAAAGGCAAGCAGGACTGATTTTCTACAGACCCGATTGGCAGCCGGTTTTTCAACTGATAAAGACTTAAACTGATAAAGACCAAAACTGGTAAAGACTAAAACTGCTAAAAAACTGCTAAAGACTAATCTGCCAAAATAAAAGAAGGAGAAAATAAAAGGTGGAAAAGAAGTGTTTGGTCTGAGTGAATCCAGTTCATCATTTCGGGGTAGATAAATCAAATCCCTTTCAAGCGGGGAATCTGCAAAAACATTAGAAGACTTGACAGTTCCAATCTAATCATTGTCAGTAACCCTTCCATGGTACTACAAACTGATGCCAGTGCACTTGGGTGGGGAGCCACCAATACCATCACCAACTGTGGAGGTAGATGGACTGCTCAGGAGGCAGCATTATTACTCACACTGGGCATATACTACCTGGAAATGTTGGGTGCATTCCATGGCCTAAAGTCATATTGTACTGGATCATATCACCAGCATGTTAGCCTACAGATAGACAATACCACCGTGGTAGCATACATAGCCACATGGGTGGAAACAAATCGACATCATGTGACAATCTGGCTAATACAATTTGGCAATGGTGTATTCCAGAGAGATATTTGGATATCAGCCACTTACCTACCAGGAAGACCAAATTTAGTGGCAGACACCAGGTCACGCAAATTTAATGAAAACACCGAATGGATGTTGAATAAAAAAGTATTTGCTGATATTACAGCAAAATATGGAACACCAGATATCGATCTATTCACATCCAGACTTAACCACCAGTTATCAAATTATGTTTCATGGGAACCAGACCCTGGGGCAGCGGCGACAGATGCATTTTCGCTGCATTGTGGGGGAAATGTTTGTATTGTTTTTAACCGGAGGAGATGTAATGGAATTTTGTTGCACAGTATTGTGCAATGACAATAAACGTATTCATTCAAATTGTTTATTTACGCATTCCCTCCTTCCTGCCTCATCAGTCGGGTATTAAGGAAAATACAACAAGTCTCTGCGTCTGGTATTGGTAGTACCCGATTGGCCTACTCAACCATGGTTCCCAGTGGTATTAAACATGGTATTAGAACCATGTATCACCATCCCACATAGACCAGATTTATTGCTACATCCCGTAACAAGGGATAGCCACCCATGCCATAAAAATTTGAACTTATTAATTTGTAGAGTTTTAAAAACACCTCTACTACAACTGGGACTGACGGACCGAACAGTGAACATGATCTCGGTGGCCCAAAGACAGTCAACCAAAAAACAGTATCTGGTCTATATCAGGAAGTGGGCGATGAACTGCCATAAAAACAACATCACCTACAGAGACATGAACATCCCGTCTGTTCTGGAATATCTGGCAGGCTTCCACTATGATGAGGGGCTCAGTTACAGTGCCATCAACTGCGCCAGAAGTGCCCTATCGACTTACCTATGGCAGGGGACAGAGCGTTACTCTATTGGGACTCACCCACTGGTAACAAAACCTATGAGGGGAATTTTTAATACTAATCCCCCAAGAACCGGGTACTCCCAAATATGGGATGTAAGTATTATCCTGAAGATGCTCAGGAATTGGTCTCCAGCAACAGCTCTGTCCCTACACAGACTGACATTAAAAACAGTCATGCTAATGGCATTGGTCACGGCACAGAGGGTACAGTCTGCATAAACTAAGACTGGACAACATGACTTCCTCAACAGAAAATATTACGTTTCATATCTATAAGTTAGTAAGCAGAACAGACAGGGATCAGCAGGCCTCAATATACAATTAGGTCATACCCAACAGATGACCGTCTGTGTATAGTAAGACATCTGTCGTTATCCATGGAGAAAACGAAAATCCTAAGAGGCAATGAGAAGGCACTTTTGGTCAGCCACTAGCAACCACACAAAGAGTGGCGGTCCAGACCATCTCAAGATGGCTGAAACAGGTGCTAACACAGGCTGGGGTGGATACTAATATTTTAAAATCTCATTCCACCAGGGCTGCAGCTACATCGGCAGCGATACAGTTGGATGTCCCAATGGACCAAATCCTCAAGGCAGCAGGATGGTCTGCGGGGAAAAAACATTCCAATTATTTTACAATAAACCAGTAATGAAACCTGGAACGTTTGCAGAAACAATTTTAAGTTCTGTAAATTAATTTAAACCCATAAAAAGGGGTTATAAATTTGTGTTAATAAATTTTATGATTTCAATGTCGAATTCATGTCCAAATTATGTTAACACAATTCCTCCTACAGTCATCAAGGCAGACGTGATGCATGGACTCCTTTCCACAGCATGAAATCACAGAGCTTTAAAATCTTCACGTAGTCACTCACGTGACTCCGAAGTAAAATAGTAAGATTAAGCGAGAACTTACCAGTTTGAAGTTTGATCTGTATTTTATGAGGAGTTACAATGAGGGATTACGTGCCCTCCGCTCCCACCCTTAATCATATACTGAACTGGTATCTCTTCTCTAATCTTACTATGTTTAGTCATTACAGTTATCTGTGATTTCACACCGCTGCTTTGAAGAATGACACGCATGCGTCGTGGCGGGGTTCTTCACGCAATCCCTCATCGTAACTCCTCATAAAATAATGATCAAACTTCAAACTGGTAAGTTCTCGTTTACTCTTACTATTAAACCCAGGTTGTACTTAACTGGCTGATCTCAACTGAAGTTGAAATTTCCTTTCATATCCTTGGGTTGGACAGGGGAATAGAAGCAAATAAACCTGTACCTGAGTAAATGTGTATGTGTACCTACAGAGGTGGATGTTAATTTATTGAGTACAGTGGCAAAATGGTTTAGTAGCGTTATACCAGCCAAAGTGTTGGACTATTGGTATAGAGGCATGCACTTGAATCATAATCAAGACTGCAACGACCAGGTTCAGGAATAGCTACTTCCCCACAGCCATCAGGCTATTAAACCTGGCTCGGATAAAACTCTGAACATTAATAACCCATTATCTGTTATTTGCACTTTATCAGTTAATTTATTCATGTGTTCTATAGTCAATGCCTACTATGTTCTGTTGTGCTGAAGCAAAGCAAGAATGTCATTGTCCTATCAGAGACACATGACAATAAATTCACTTGCACTTGAACTTGAATTAGAGTGATACAGCATGGAAACAGGCCCTTCGGCCCAACTTGCATACAACAGCCAACATGTCCCAGCTGCCTACACTTAGTCCATATCCCTCCAAACCTGTCATATCCATGTACCTGTTTAACTCATTTCTCTGTGAAAAGCCTGCATTCTTGTAAACCCAAACACAACAATGTGGTTGCCCTTTAACTGCTTTCAGTGAAATGAGGGCTGGACAATAATTTGACAGCAACATCCTGCAAATGAATAAATAGTAACATTTTAAATTTGGGTGAGAATGGCAGATTGCAAAGCTTTTGCTAAATGTTCTTACTCACTGTCAGTAAGCACAACTGACGACTGAGTCATCCACTTTGATAGAAATTATAGATAAGTAGAATGTTTTTCAAATGGTGACAGGAGAAGATGTTTCTATGACTGGATTGTCAGGAACTAAGGGGTGGATCGTTCCGGTCTGAGATAGGAAAACACTATCTCACCTGGAGTTGACAATAATATTAGCAAGATCTTAAATGAATACTTCTTATCCAGAAGTAACCACCAGAGAGACGGGCTGGTGGGTGGAGTATTGAGAGGGGGGTATGCTGATATTCCAGAGCACATATGTATCAGGAAAGCAGAAGTGGTATGAATATTGGAGCACTTTAGCGGGATAAATGTCCAGGGTCACAGGGATATATCTCAGGTCTCTGGCTGAGATTTTTGTACTTTCATTAGTCACAGTGTGGTACCAGAAGACAGGAGGATAGTTAGCGTTATTGTTTTGTTCATAAAGGCTGTCGAGATATGCCTAGAATTTCATGCTGGGGAGTCAGACTTCAATGATAGGGAGACAAAAATCCTGGAGAATTTTGTGAAGAAAGGAAAAAGGAGGAGGAGCCCGAGGGCTGAGGGAGAGCTAAGAAGGGGAGGAGACTGCAAGGGCTAACGGAATTGGGAGAATTCAATGTTTATGCCACTAGGATGCAGATATATATATTCAATGAAAGGAAGTTGCTGGAAAAGATTCGGAGCGACAGGATTTGCATTTTTCATTTCACTGCACATCTCGTATGTGTATGTGACGAATAAACTTGACTTGGCTTGACTTGATTTATGTTCACTGGAAAAGATAGGGAGTGATTAGAAGAGGATTAGAAGAGGCTTTTATGGAGGGGAGATCATGTCTCACAAATTTGATAGGAGGCTTTTGAGGAGGTACCCATTTGTTTTCCCTGGAGAGGAAGATACTGAGGTCTGACCTAATACTGGCATATAAAATTAGGAGGGGGGATTGATTGGATAGAAAGTTAAAATATTGTTCCCATGGTGGGACAAAAGGGAATAGGCTTAAGGTCAGAGGGGAGATAAAGAGGAATCGTTTCAACAGAGAGTTGTACGAGTCTAGTATGAAGTGGGGGTAGAGGCAGATACTCTCACAATATTTAAGATACTTGAATTGCAAATGCTGGGAGATTGGGCTAACCAAATTGGTAACACAGCTGAAATAAATTCACTGGAATTTAGAAGGCTGAGAGGGGTTCTTATGGAATCATATAAAATTCTTAAGGGATTCGACAGACTAGACGCAGGAAATATAGAGAGAGTCATAGATTAATACAGTGTGGAAACAGGCCCTTCGGCCCAGCTCGCCCATACCGGCCAACAAAATGTGACCAATGTTGGGAGAGTCCATAACCAGGGGTCACAGTTACAGAATAAGGGGTAGGCAATTTAGGATTTAGATGAGGAAAAACATTTTCATCCAGAGAGTTGTGAATCTGTGGAATTCTCCACTGCAGAAGGCAGTGGAGGCCAATTCACTGGAAGGATTCAAGAGAGAGTTAGATATAGCACTTACGGCTAACGGAATCAAAGGATATGGGGAAAAAGCAGGAACAGGGTGCTGATTCTGGATGATCAGCCATGATCATATTGAATGGCGGTCCTGGCTCGAAGGGCGTACTCCTGCACCTACAGTACTTTCTATGTTTCTAATGCAGATCTAAAGAAGGTAAATAGGATTAATGTGGATGGCTACTGCAATGGACAGCAGGTCAAAGGGTCTGTTTCGATGCTGTTCAACTTTATTACCATTGGTTTGAATGTGAGCAAAGAACTCACCCAGAGATTAGCTTAAAAATCAATGCTCCTTCCTTTTGTAAACTACATCTTACAAATTTCAGAAGCAGAACCTAATTATCGACAAATTTTAATATCAGCAGGGTTACTCTATTTTTCACTGTGTGAAGTTCTAGCCCCACAGTAATACTAATCAAATTTCAACATCACTACAGCAGAAGGTTAAGAAGGTTATCAAAGTTACCTTCAATGAAATGTATTACAATGGCCATCTTTCCTCCCCAATTATCTCACAAACATACAAGAAAAGGTTTCAAAAGCAGAAAATAATACAAAAAAATTGCATGGCAAACACTCTTAAGTTCTTAAGCTTTTGACTAGTTCAACACATGGCAGACTTGGATCTAAAAGCACTTAATATGATAATCACTTCCAAAGCCTCACTTATAAAAATTGTCAGATCCACTTTACTCATTCCATTCACCGCCATCATCGATAAATATTGATTTTTTTTCTCTCTTTCTCAATTACATGAGTTAATGTCACTGGAGATCTCAAAATAACAAACTCTTAATTTAAACCATTTCCCATGGCCCGGATGAATTAGAAAAGCTTTGGTTAGTTGAGGTTTTTTACTCTGTCAGTGTTATGTTAAAGCAAATAGGGATTTCACAGAATATTGATCATGTCAAGTCATTTTCGGTTTTTGCAATATATGAAGAAAGGAACCATGATCAAAACTGATTTTTGGCTCAGAGATTCAGCATGGAAATAGGCACTTCAGCCCACCGAGACCACGCCAATCATTGATCACCTGTTCACACCTGTTCTATGTTATTCCATCTTCTCATCCATTTCCTGCGCACTAGGAACAATTTACAGAAGCTAGTTAATCTACAAAACTGCACGTCTTTCAGATGTGGGAGGAAACCGGAGCACCTGAAGGAAACCCATCTGGTCACAGGGAAAACATGCAAACTCCGCACGGTTCACACCACCCAAGGTCAGGACTTGGTGCTTTTATCCCCAAGGTTGCTTGTTAATGAAAAATGCATCATGTGAGGAATGGTGCCCTACCGAGGAGAACATTTGGCCCTTGATATCTTGGCCTTTCCTTAGGTCATCCCTGGCAATGGTAATACTCACATAGTTTCTCCCACATCGGAATGGCCCTCATAACAGCCATATGAACAGATTAAATAAGGATGAGCCATTCGAGCCTGATTTGCCATTGAAAAGGACCATGGCTGATCTCTTTGGAACCTCAACACCATGTAGCACTGGGATGTAGCCCAGCCAGTTTTCAATGATTGATATATCACAAAGTGCTTTAGATTTAGTTGTATTAGTTGATAGGTTAGTTTATTACCTTATTAAAGTACATTGAAACATTTTTTTTGCTGGGTGGTGTCCAGTAGGCAAAACGACTATACCTAATTACAATTAAGCTGTCCACAATGCACAGATACAGGATATGGGGAATGATACTTAGTGCAAGATAAAGTCAGATGAAAGATAGTCTGAGCATGAGGTATGTGGTAGGTCAGGACTGCGCTCTACTTGGTGATAGGATGGTTCAGTTGCCTGATAACAGCTGGGAAGAAACTGTCCCTAAATCTTGAGCTATGCATTATCACACTTCTGTACCTCTTTCCTGATGGGAGAGGGGAGAAAAGAGAGTGACCAGGGTGAGACTGGTCTTTGATTCTGCTGGTGGCCTTGCCGGGGCAGCGTGATGTGCAGATGGAGTTAATGAAAGGGAGGTTGGTTTGCCAGATGGCCTGGGCTGCGTCCAAAGACCCCGAGTTAAAGTTCCATTCAAAAAGAAGCACCGTAGACAATGCTTCACTCCATCAGTGGTGTATGTGACAGCCAGATTAGTTAATGCGTTCACACACGAGTAGGATTTGAACGTACGACAAACTGAAGAGGAAAGGCATTCGACGAAAGAACCTTGGTCATGATGATGGGAGAACATATAACCATATAACAATTACAGCACGGAAACAGGCCATCTCGGCCCTTCAAGTCCGTGCCGAACACTTATTCTCCCCTAGTCCCATCTACCTGCACTCAGACCATAACCCTCCATTCCTTTCCCGTCCATATACCTATCCAATTTATTATTAAATGATAAAATCGAACCTGCCTCCACCACCTCCACTGGAAGCTCATTCCGCACAGCTACCACTCTCTGAGTAAAGAAGTTCCCCCTCATGTTACCCCTAAACTTTTGTCCCTTAATTCTCAAATCATGTCCTCTTGTTTGAATCTTCCCTACTCTCAATGGAAAAAGCTTATCCACGTCAACTCTGTCTATCCCTCTCATCATTTTAAAGACCTCTATCAAGTCCCCCTTAACCTTCTGTGTTCCAAAGAATAAAGACCTATCTTGTTCAACCTTTCTCTGTAACTTTGGTGCTGAAACCCAGGCAACATCTAGTAAATCTCCTCTGTACTCTCTCTATTTTGTTGGCATCTTACCTATAATTTGGCGACCAAAATTGTACACCATACATTTTTTTTACTGCATTGGCTTATGTATTTTATTTTAACATTTAAAGTCTGATTGGACTGTATGCAATGCCAAAGTTCAACCACTCCACTTTCCATGGCAAGGGAGTACTTTGCAAGTTTTTCAGCAGAAAGTTAATTTAATGACAAATTGGTACAACCCAGGAACTATTCAGTCACATCTCTGCAGCTCCATTAATGTAAAAACAATTCCAAGGTCTTTCACAGAGGTAGAATTCACTTGAAAAACACACACAACACACTTTCTCTCAGGCTTGTACTTGAAGTGAATAGCAACATCTTTTGGGTTTTCGAGCCAGATAATGATGAGTGAATAATTTATCAAGCAGACTCCCTTTCGTGTAAAACAAATAGACAATAGACAATAAACAATAGGTGCAGGAGTAGGCCATTCAGCCCTTCCAGCTAGCACCACCATTCTCTGTGATCATGGCTGATTATCCACAATCAGTACCCCATTCCTGCCTTTCCCCCATATCTCTTGACTCCGCTATCTTTAAGAGCTCTAACTCTCTTGAAAGCATCCAGATAATTTGCCTCCATTGGCTTCTGAGACAGAGAATTCCACAGATTCTCAACTCTCTGGGTGAAAAGGTTTTTTCTCATCTCTGTTCTAAATGGCCAACCCCTAATTCTTAAACTGTGACTCCCCCAACATTGGGAAAACGTTTCCTGCCTCTAATGAGTCCAATCTCTTAATAATCTTATATGTTTCAATAAGATACCCTCTCATCCTTCTAAATTCCAGTGAATACAAAACCAGCCGCTCCATTCTATCAACATATGACAGTCCCGCCATCCCGGGAATTAACCTTGTAAACCTACGCTGCACTCCCTCAATAGCAAGAATGTCCTTCCTCAAATTTGGAGACCAAAACTGCACGCAATACTCCAGGTATAGTCTCACTAGGGCCCTGTACAACTGCAGAAGGACCTCTTTGCTCCTATACTCAACTCCTCTTGCCATTAGCTTTCTTCACTGCCTGCTGTACCTGCATGCTTATTTTCAGTGACTGATGAACAAGGACACCCAGATCTCATTGTACTTACCTTTTCCTAACTTGACACCATTCAGATACGATGTGATAGAAAGGGAGAAAGAGCCAATACTGTGACAAGTTCACAAGTTCTAGTAGAATTAGGCCATTCGGCCCATCGAGACCATTCCGCCATTCAATCATGGCTGATCTCTGCCTCCTAATCCCATTTTCCTGCCTTCTCCCCATAACCCTTGACACCCATTCTAATCAAGAATGTGTCTATCTCTGCCTTAAAAGTATCTACTGACTTGGCCTCCACTGCCCTTTGTGACAATGAGTTCCACAGATTAACTACCCTCTAACACACACAAAAAAAAGCTTTTAAGTATGTTTGATGATTTAATTGGTTTGAATGTTGGTAATGGGTTGCTTGGTAAATAGCAATTTTCCCAATGTATTATTTTCTTACCAAATTATATGTGTTTTAGTGGGAGCAAGCTGAATCAGTGCCAGCAGCAGATTAATTCTGCTAGCCTGTGGAGTTGGTTCAGTAACTGTGACCCTCCTGCAGTCCTTACATTAATCTATATAGAGGTATGTCAGAACATTAATAGTGCAGTATTATTCTTTAAAGGAACAATATTAGATCAAGAAAATAAATTGGAATGACCTACGCTGTAGAGGTGTAGTATCAGGTTTCACTACACATTCAGTTTGAGAGAATTGAAGGTCACCTTAAGAAGTAGCTTGAAACTACTGAACCCAAAGCTGGAATAATAGAGCGAGAATATATTCTGGCTGCACTCTTAGATACTTAAGAAGGATGAGAGGGTATCTTATTGAAACATATAAGATTATTAAGTGTTTGGACAGGAAACATGCTCCTGATGTTGGGGAAGTCCAGAACCAGGGGCCCAGTTTAGGAATAAGGGGTCGGCCATTTTGAACAGTGATGAGGAAACACTTTTTCTCACAGAGTGGTGAGTCTGTGGAATTCTCTGCATCAGAGGGCGGTGGAGGGCGGTTCTCTGGATACTTTCAAGAGAGAGCTAGATAGGGCTCTTAAAGATAGCGGCGTCAGGGGATATGGGGAGAAGGCAGGAATGAGGTACTGATTATGGATGATCAGCCATGATCACATTGAATGGATCATTCAATGTTGTGGTGCTGGCTCGAAGGGCCGAATGGCCTACTCCTTCACCTATTGTCTATTGAAGGGAACACAAAGTTAAAAGATAAAGAGAGAGCAATCAGAGCAAGTGGTCAAATATTTGGCCATGACTATGACAGTGAGCCAAAACCCGATGAGGTGCACAGGAGTGCAGAAAGATAGGAATGACAAAGTGTCTTTGGTGTCTGAAGAAGGGTTTCGGCCCGAAACGTCGCCTATTTCCTTCGCTCCATAGATGCTGCTGCACCCGCTGAGTTTCCCCAGCAATTGTGTGTACCTTTGGTGTTTGAAAGGCTGGATGAGGTGGCAGAGACCAGGAGCTGTGCAGCCATGGTGGATTTAAACAAAAGAACAACTCTTCTCAACCCTGACTGAAATCCAGAGCCAGTTTCTTGCAGACAGTCCCACCTCTCCAGACAACCAAAGAAACAGCAAGGACCAACATCTGGAAAGATGAATGGAACCAGCTCAACACACGAGCCCACGACTGGATGGAGAGAGGAATCACTCCGACTGAATGCCTCGCCAGCGGGCACGACCTCCCATGGCCAACCTGGAAGACCCTCAACAGATTACGAGTGGAGCAGGGGAGGTGCAAAGCACTTATGAAAGCATGGAACTACCAGGCAGAAGACACATGCAGCTGTGGAGCAGTACAGACAATGTCCCACCTACTGGAGTGTGACGACGCCCCCCCAGTGCAGCCCCCAGGACCTGGCTGAACCGACCCGACCAGCTGTGACCTGCGCCAGATACTGGCAGAACGACATCTGAGATTGCAACGGACTCGAAGAAGAAGAACCCTAGCTATTTGATAGCTAGTGCTGAGGTTAATAGATTCATACAATTAAAATGTCTACCTAAATGAATGTGGAAAATCCATACCCAAGGCCTCCCCACCATTACTCAGCTGTAAAAGTGTGCTTGAAATAGAGCTATAAATCAAGTTATACATCAAGTTTCAATTATACTGCTGGGTAGTGTCACAGCTAATAGAGTTGCTGCCTCTGTAGAGTTTGCACATTCTCCCTGTGACTGTAGGATCCCCCTGACTGCTTTACCTTGTTCAACATCCCGAATATGTCAAGTTTAGTGGATTAATTAGCTACTGCATGTTTCCCCTCAGGTGTAAGTGACTGGTATAATCTGGAGAATCGGGAAGTAATGGGAATGTGGGAAGAATTAAATGGGTTAATGCAGGATAAGTGTAAAAATGGTGGTTTGCCATAAATCTCATGGAAGTTGAGTCAAAAAGTTTTCCACAGTTTATTTGGGATGTCACTTTATAAAAAAGAGAGGGTAAAAGGCTGGTCAGGCAGAATCATCCCCTTCTGAATCGAGGATTTAGTTTGAAATGGCAGGGGAGTTGAGCAAGAATCCACCACTATCACCATCTGCACTTTCTGTTTAAGAAACCTCGTTCATCACAGATGTGCTGCGGTTTCTCAAACTTTGCAAAATAAACTAGCAATTCTTTCATGACAGTACGTGACATGAGAAATGGGGATAAACACAGAACTAGTGGTTAGCACGCAACAAAAGCTTTTCATTGTACCTCGGCACATGTGACAATAAACTAAACTGAAACTAGCGTGAGCAGGTGATCGATGGTCGGCATGGACTTGGTGGGCTTAACGGCCCATTTCCTCACTTTATCTCTAAATTAAACTAATGTATGTTTATTGATTGTGCTTAGCTAAAGCATAATAGACAATAGACAATAGGTGCAGGAGTAGGCCATTCGGCCTTTCAAGCCAGCACCGCCATTCAATGTGATCATGGCTGATCATCCCCAATCAGTACCCCGTTCCTGCCTTCTCTCCATATCCCCTGACTCCGCTATTTTTAAGAGCCCTATCTAGCTCTCTCTTGAAAGCATCCAGAGAACCTGCCTCCACCGCCCTCTGAGGCAGAGAATTCCACAGACTCACCACTCTCTGTGAGAAAAAGTGTTTCCTCGTCTGCGTTCTAAATGGCTTACTCCTTATTCTTAAACTGTGGCCTCATAATGTAAGTGAATGTATTAGAATATTTATTTACTTAGAATTAAGTTATTATATGACAAATTAGTGTTGCCAACATTAGACATATTGATGGAAAAAGATTGCTGATTACTTTATCTTAGCTTATCTTATCTTTAGCTTAATTTATCATTGATATGTGCATTGACACCTTTTCGTCTATGAAATGAAAACACAGAGAGAAAATAAAGATAGACACAAAATGCTGGAGGAATTCAACGGGTCAGATAGCATCTCTGGAGAAAAGGAATAGGTGTTAGACACAAAATGCTGTAGTAACTCAGCGGGACAGGCAGCACCTCCAGAGAGAAGGAATGGGTGACGTTTCGGGTCGAGACCCTTCTTCAGACTGAGAGCCAGGGGAAAGGCCCAGAGTCACTCCAGCTTTTTGTGTCTATCAACAGTTTAAACCAGCATCTGCAGTTCCTTCCTACACTGACAGAAACTATATGTCAAAGGCATTTCATTGGCTATAAAATGCTTTGAAACCTCTTGCAGTCTAAAAGCAATTTATATATTTATGAACCTTCTCCTTTTAATTCATAGACATTTTATCTTTTCAGTTTATCCTATCGAAAATATCATTTTGAATTGTGACTGCACAAATTGGTTCGATCATTAGTGATGTTAAGAAAGGAACAGTTTGTAATTATTCCCCTTCCATTGTAAATCTGCAAAATTCAGAACGGCAACTTAGTTACATTGGAGCCAGACAGGAATCTGATGAAAAGTGTAGATACCTCTGTGGTACCAGTCTGTCACGCTGCATGTACTGTATATAATCAAGGCTTACTGTTAAGATTTTTCTAAGGCAGACATGCTTGTTTTTTTCCAAAATGACTAGTAAAAATTTGTCATCGGTCCAACTATATTTCATGTTTTGATATTCATTTCCATCTGTTATAAACTTCAACAGTCCTTTCCTGAGTTTTGATATGATAGAGATGCATGAAGCAGAATGATCATGGGTGGCATGGCCTTTATTCCATTGTGTAATTGATTGGGATTTTCTGTTCAATTTCTTTATGATGCCTTGGGTACTGGGTGGTCAAAATTCAATACCAATGCAGAGAGGACATGCAGACCAATTCAATCAATTTTACATTCATAATGCTTCCTATGCTATCACGGTACTATAACAACCTTTAAAAGCCACTTCAACAGGTACATGGTGGGGGGGGGGAAAGATTTAATATGAGAAGACATAGGAGCAGAATTAGGCCATTCAGCTCACCGAGATTACTCCACCCTTCGATTATGGCTGATCTATTTATCCCTCCCAACCTCATTTAATTCTCCTGAAGGATTTTGAAGGATCTAGGACAAGTGTGGGCAGTTTAGACAGGACATCTTGGTCAGCATGTTTCTGTGCTGTGTGACTTCATGACTAATATTTTGGAACTTACAACCTGTGTCTTTTATACTTTCACTGCCACTAATGATTGCTTGGAAGAATCCAATAGCAAAGAAACAAATTGCTGTTGGAATCTATTCCTCACAAGACATGGAATGCCTGTGTTTGAATTGTATCTGCATGGAGCCAAGATGAAACATATAGAGAAGACATAACCTATTCATTAGGCCAGTCTTTTCTGTTTTATTTCAGTATTGCAGATATTGGTCCATGAGACATTCGATCCAATTTGAGATTCCAGCTACCAAGACAGATGTGTACAGCAATTCGTTCTTCCCCCGCACAATTAAAGCATGGAATAATCTTCACCCTACCATAGTTACCCAACCAGATGCAACTAAATTTAAGGTAGCTCTTTTTTCCCCAAAACCCTTTCTGGCTTAAGTCCTCCCTCCACCACCTCCAGTTTAAATTCCATTTGGAATATTTTGGAGGACCAAGAAACCAAGAACCAAGAAATGGACTAGCAATAACTAAAAATATTAATCCAGCGAGTGGCGAGAATGTAAAAACGGCCACCACAGGGAACAAATTAAGCAAATATTGTTGATGCATTTTTAGGTAAGTTAGATAAATATACGAGGCAGGAATAGAATAAACAGTCCGGGTTAGATACAGGAGGATTAAGATTCTTTGTTGCATAAATATGGGGACAGGCCCTTTGGACAAATGGCCATTTCTGTGCTGCATTTACTTTTGAGAAACATTCTGTGGGACCCCTGGTAGGGCTTTTTTTCTCACGCAACTAAAACTTTTCACTGTACCTCAGTACACGTGACGATAAACTAAACTAAACTGAACTCTGCCTGACCCGCTGAGTTACTCCAGCACTTTGTGTCTATGGTTTAAACCAGCATCTGCAGTTCCTTCCCACACAAAGGACCCCTTTCACTGGAGTTTAGAAGGATGAGGGGGTTCTTATAGAAACATATAAAATTATAAAAGGACTGGACAAGCTAGATGCAGGAAAAATGTTCCCAATGTTGGGCGAGTCCAGAACCAGGGGCCACAGTCTGATAATATAGGGGAGGTCATTTAAGACTGAGGTGAGAAAAAACTTTTTCGCCCAGAGAGTTGTGAATTTGTGGAATTGCCTGCTACAGAGGGCAGTGGAGGCCAAGTCACTGGATGGATTTAAGAGAGAGTTAGATAGAGCTCTAGGGGCAGGCACGGGTTATTGATAGGGGACGACCAGCTATGATCACAATGAATGGCGGTGCTGGCTCGAAGGGCCGAATGGCCTCCTCCTGCACCTATTTTCTATGTTTCTTTCAAGGCAACTTGCTTTTCCTCAACTCTCAGTAGGAACAAGGATGGCACAGTGATGCTGTAGGGAGCACTGATATCTCCCTGGTTTCCTTCCATACCTCCAAGATGTCTACTGGAAATTGCCCCTCATGTAGATGGCTGGTGGGAGAATTAATGTGTTAATAGGCATGTGTGCAAGGAATGGTTACAGGAAATGTGTGCTGGAATACGGAGCGACGTAACCGCTCTGAAGACCAGGAGAGTTTTCATGGGCCAAATGGCTTTTCTGGATGGTAACAATTTGCTTCCTGTGCCTGTCACTAAGATAATTATGGCAGAGACACAAGGCAAAGAATCAAGTTGTGCAAAATACGGGAAGAATGAATCCAAGGAAAGGTCATACAATTTGTTCAATTTCAAAGTAAAGAGCACTGGCAGAAACTATATGTCAAAGGCATTTAATTGTCCACTCAATAGTTAAGTACTGAACAAATCTTTAGGAAGCCCATTGCATTGAACGGGCAGCGCCAGAGCAACAGATTAAGAAAAACATACCTTTCTCACTGACCTTTCTCTGCTTCAAGACATGTGATTTATAGTCACTGAAGTGCTTTTGAAAAGTGGTCAACGTTTATAATGTAGCCAATTTGCACATGGCAAGTTACATTATATTAACCTTTATTTCTTCAAAATAGTGCCTTGGGATCTTTCATGTACATCTGAGAGAGGGCAAACGCCTCCGATGCCATGCTGTGAGAACGGAGAGGATGAGAAAGAGTTTCTTCCCTGAAGCCATTAGGACTGTAAACTCCTATCTCTCCAGGGACTAACTTTACTGAATCATTCTACTGTTGTGTGGTGTGTTTTTAAAATTGCTGCTTTTTTCCTTTTCTTCCCTCCCTCCCACAAATATGTAATATCTGGAATTCTCTGCCACAGAAGGTAGTTGAGGCCAGTTTATTGGCTATATTTAAGAGGGAGTTAGGTGTGACCCTTGTGGCTAAAGGGATCAGGGGGTATGGAGAGAAGGCAGGTACAGGATACTGAGTTGGATGATCAGCCATGATCATATTGAATGGCGGTGCAGGCTCGAAGGGCCGAATTGCCGACTCCTGCACCTATTTTCTATGTCTATGTGAATATTCTGTTTGTAGTTTGTTTGTTTGTTTTTTGCACAATTTGTGAGCATTGCCACTTTTCATTTCACTGCACATCTCGTATGTGTATGTGACGAATAAACTTGACTTGACTTGAATAAAGGCCTCCATTTAACATCCGATTCAATAGGCAGCATTCTAGACAGAATAACATTCCCTCAATAGCTGAGAGCAAGGAATATTGAGCTCTAGCCTCAAGAGAGGATTGATCCTGCAACTTTCAGACTCAAGAGGTTAAAGTGCTGCCAAGCCAGCTCTGCCTGCCAGAGCAAAGGCACTCATGCTGTGGACCCAATTTCCATAAATCAGCTGAAGATAAGACACAAAAAGCTGGAATAACTCAGTTGGTCAGGCAGCATCACTGGAGAAAAGGAATTGGTGACGTTTCGGGTCGAGACCCTTCTTCAGACAGAGAATCAGAGGAAAGGGAAATGAGCGATATAGACGGTGTCCGTACAAAGTTTGTACGTTCTCCCCGTGACCGCGTGGGTTTTCTCAAAAAATTTCACTTTCCTCCCACACTCAAGATTTCCAGTTTTGTAGGTTACTTGGCTAAGTGTAAATAGTTCCTAGTGTGTGTAGGCTTGCGTTAATGTGCGGGGATCGCTGGTCGGTGTGGACTTGGCGGACCGAAGGGCCTGTTTCTGCACCGTCTCTAAAACGAAAAAAAAGAAAGATGGAGCCCACAATTGTCCATTGTTGGCTGTGGGCTAGATGATAACGGGTGAAAGTGAAACTCAACAGGAGGACATTGTGAATCTAGTACAATGATTATGGTGAGGGAGGGACGGAAAGAGAGAGGATGCAAGGGTTACTTTATCTTAGAGAAATCAATATTCATACCACTGGGTTGTAAGCTGCCCAAGCAAAATATGAAGTGCTGTTCCTCCAATTTACGTTTGGCCGCACCTTGACAGTGGGGGAGACCCAGGACAGAAAGGTCAATATGAGAATGGGAAGGGGAGTAAGACGAATCAGCCGGTGGATTCAACTGCAACCGCGCGTTGAGGGGATGGGACGCAACGGGTCCTCCTTGGTCAAGTAAAAACATAGATGCAGCAGGCTCACAAGACTTCCGAGGATTTTGTACCTTTCGTTTGAACATTGACGCATATGATGAAACGTGGCCCAATGACGAAGCAACCTGCTGCATTTGAAAAAGAGAGCCTGATCAATAACTGCATTGATTAACTAGCCTGAACACTTTAACCTTGAATTCTGCCTCTTCGGGTATCATCACCGGCAGAAGACTCTCCCATACATTCTCTTCCCCGTGACATCAAAAATATGGGGAAAAAATCAATAGCAATTACATGCCACAGACACAGCTCTGAGATATGTTGTCAGCCACTTCCACATGAGTTACAATTTCATCAGCAGCTTCAGATGACCCAGTGCCCAAGGTCTGAGATATTTTGGTTGTTTCTTAACTCGGCTATTACTTTCCTTAATAAAGTCAGCTGTTGCATTATTATCCCATTACATGGCTGTCCAGATTCATATTGTGCAGTGGTCTAATCCTTTATGAGAAGGGATTACATCAGTATCACACAAACAGGAGCAGCCGTCACCGGTATAAGCTGGAATGGAAATCAAGATGCTTGCTTCCTACACGTAGCCCTGGGAACTTGCGTTGAGTAATTTACACTCACAAGGTTGGACGTTGCATTTTTGTAACACTGACCTGTAAAATCTGCCCTCACAAAGGTTTAGAAACATAGAAAATAGGTGCAGGAGTAGGCCATTCGGCCTTTCGAGCCTACACCGCCATTCAATATGATCATGGCTGATCATCCAACTCAGTATCCTGTACCTGCCTTCTCTCCATACCCCCTGATCCCTTTAGCCACAAGGGCCACATCTAACTCCCTCTTAAATATGGCCAATGAACTGGCCTCAACTACCTTCTGTGGCAGAGAATTCCAGAGATTCACCACTCTCTGTGTAAAAAATGTTTTTCTTATCTCGGTCCTAAAAGATTTCCCCTTTATCCTTAAACTGTGACCCCTTGTTCTGGACTTCCCCAACATCGGGAACAATCTTCCTGCATCTAGCCTGTCCAACCACTTAAGAATGTTGTAAGTTTCTATAAGATCCCCCCCTTAATGGTTTTATTCTATAAGATCCCCCCTAAAAAAATAAAAGAAGATGAGCAGAAATGAGGGCGAGAGGCACTGCTTCACTGGGAATGATTTAATGTTGCCTTTTGGCAAAGTCATCAGCAGCCCACCTGTTCCTTCTGGAAGGTTACAAACCTCACAGCTTTATGCCTCGATGAAGATTTACAAAGATCCACAAATGAGGTGTTACAGGAGCAACGGAAAACCACGACACAGCACAACAGTATCCATCAAAACACTGTGTAGGAAGGAACTGCAGATGCTGGTTTACACCGAAGATAGACACAACATGCTGGAGTAACTCAGCGGGTCAGGCAGCATCCCTGGAGAAATAAGGAATAGGTGACGTTTCAGGGCGAGACCCTTCTTCAGGCACTTCTTGCCAAACACACATAAATAAATAAGGAGATCAGCCGTGATTGAATGGCGGGGTAGACTCGATGGGCCAAACAGCCTAATTCTACTCCTATGACTTGTGAACTAGACTGGTGTGAACTAGACTAGACTGTATGAAATCAGCAGGTTAGGCAGCATCTGTGGAGGGAATGGAGAGATGAAGCTTTCGGTCGGGACCCTTCTTCGGGAGTCTCCACTGAAGACTTTGATAACTTGATAATCTTCATCACTTAGATACAGCAGACCAAGTTTATTTTAAGGAAAGGATGATGTTGTTTGTTAGCAATAGGGTTTCAAATCTTCCAAGATTGAGGAACAGCACCTCATCTTTCAGTTTGTCTTCCGGACACATTCAGCAACAAAATCTGCAATATTATCTTTGGAGACCTATTTCACATAACAGGTAATGGCAGGTATGATTTTGCTATTCCTATTTAAACCATCTCTAGAGAAGCCAATTGTTTCTTTACTTACTCCATTAACATCCCATTTTATATTGCATTATCATCCTTCTGTCATTTGATCTCTCCTGCTTTCCATCCTATCCAACATCTTGCTTTAGTTCATTCCTCTAATGCCTCTTTCCATACTCTTATAGTTCCTTAAAACCAGTTACCTCTCTAATATTTGCCAGCAGGGATGCAAGTTTAAACTAACTTTGTATCACTTTTCACAGTTTCTGCTTTTAAATGCTTCCAGGATAACTGCTCCAAACAACCTCAAGGTCTCTGACTAATGGAGTGTCTCAGGGATCGGTGCTGGGCCCATTCGTGTTTGTCATCTATATCAATGATTTGGATGAGAATGTACAAAGAATGATTGATATGTTTGTTGATTACATTAAAATTGCTGCGATCGGAGACAGTGAAAATGGTTATTTTACAATAATACAAATTTATTGTCATTTGAGCCCCAGTGAGACTCAAATGAAATTTTGTTTCCACAGCCATACAAACAAAAACAATGTCCTACAGACATACACACAATTAAGTTCACACAAACATCCATCACAGTGAACCCACTGTGGTGGAAGGCAAAGTCTTTTCTCTCCCCTGCTCTCAATTTCTCTCCCGATGTCCAAGCTCCAGGCGGGTGATGCTAAGTCCCACGGCCATTTTAGGCCGCGCGGGGCGATTTACGGCCCCGCTCCCGGTCTGAAAGTACAAGGTCGGAGCCCCAGCGTGCGACGGTGAGTCCCACGGCCATGAAGCCGCGCTAGGTGATGTACGGTCCCGGTCCGGGTCGTTCCAACCCCGCGACACGGGCTGGAGAAGTCGCGTTGCGGGTGCTCCGGGAAGCGGTCTCTCCCCCCTGACCCGCGAGCTCCTGATGTCCCAGTCCACCGGACCTGCGGCTGCTTTGCTGGAGCCTCCGAGCCCCAGGAGTCGAGTCGCAGCAGCAGCGAGTCACCACCGCTCCCCACGCACCGAGGCCGGCCAGCCCCACGATGGTGATTAGTCCGCAGCTCCGCAGTCTCCCGAGCCCCCGGGTCGTTCAGGCTGGAGGCCGCTCCACGGTGCTAGGCCCCAATGACAGCGGAGACCCGACAGGGAAAAGGTCGGGTCTCCCGAACAGGGAAGAGATTTAAAACGGTTTCCCCCTCCCCCCCCCGCCCCCCACATATACACATTTAAAACCAAGCTTAAAAAAACACAAACACTACATTTAACTAGACAAAAATAAAAAAAAGACAGACAGGCTGTAGGAGCCGCTGCAACGAGTCGCGCCACCACCAGGAACATACATAATTGAGAATTACAGCAGGATCATGATCAGCTGGACAAGTGGGCTGAAAAATGGCAAACAAAGTTCAATTTAGATAAGCGTGAAGTGTTGCAATTTGGAAAGTTAAACCCGGACATAACAGGAGGAGGAGGAGCCATCTTGGTGAACGGTTGCTAGCCAGCAGCCGTCCGTTTTAAATCCGTTTTTTTTATAGTTTTTAGTGAGTCCTGTTTTTTGTTTGTAGGGGATATGGTCTTTTTAATGTGGGGGGTAGGTGTAAACTTAATTTCTAGGTCCCTACCTGGTCGGTGTGGCAGCCTTTTCTCCGGGCTGCCCGCTGACCCGTCCTCGTGGCCTACCTGCGGGCTTGGAGCGCCGTTTCCTGGCGGGAACCGCCCAGCACCTCGGCCTCGGCACAGCATTGGAGCGCTGGAGCGGAGCGGGCGATCCCTTGCCTGGGTCGCCGCGCTGGAGCGACGCGCTGGAGCTCTGGCGAGCTGGACCGCCGAGAGCAACAACTCCGGGCTGCGGGTCTGCGGAGCGTAGAGGCGGCGTGCGGAGAGGCTGCGTGTGGAGAGGCGGCGCCGACTTCAACAACGGGAGCCTGGGTGCTCCAAACCGGCGCGGCCTTGTCGGCTTTGGCAGCCGCGGGCTCCAACCAGGAAGCGGCCGTTCCAAGTGGCCCAGCCGCCAAAAGGACTCTCCCGACGCCGGGGCAAGACCACCCGGTGAGAACGGCCAGGAACATCGGGCCTCCGTAGAGGCAATTGCGGTGGCCTCAATAGGCCTGACTTTGGGGTGAACATGGGGTGGGGACTGGACATTGTGCCTTCCCCCACAGTGCTATCCACTGTGGGGGGATGATTTTTTTGTCTAATTGTAGTCCTGTAGGTCTGTGTCCAAGATGGCTGCCGTGAAGAGAGAGTGGACGCTGGCACGATTTGGTTGCCGCTGCTCCCTCTTCACACTGTGTTTTTGATTTTCTGTTTTTGGATTGAATCCTGTTTTTAATTTGTGTCTCTGTGATGTCTTTATTACAGGTGCACAACCTTTTATCCGAAAGCCTTGGGACCAGACACTTTTCGTAATTCAGAATTTGTCGGTCTTCGGAATGGAAATTATTTAGCGTAGTTTTAATGGCTGGCTCAGTGGTAGAGTGCTCGGCTCATATCCGCAAGGTCGCGAGTTTGCGCCTTGATCCTGGCAGTTACTCGATCGCGAGTTTGAGTCTTCAATGTCGTTTTTTCTTGCAAAATAAATGTTTGTATGAAATGCAGTGTAGGAGAAGTGTACTGACTGTGTGGGCAGAACTTTGGAAGTGATTGCCCACCAGTCTAAAAAGCCGCTGTGTCTCCCTGTCCCTGGGATAGCAGGGGGCGATCAAACAGCACAATACCCCCCTCCCCCTCCAACTCCAGAGGAATCCGCTCCCCGATGGGCCGCTACCAAAGATCATAAAGGAGCTCCTCTATGATCTTTGGCCGCTACAGCGACAAGTGGCAGTTCGCCCACAGCCCGAGCTGCGCCCCCTCATCCGCCACCCCAAGAACAAGACGTACCTTGCACACCATCAGCTTCTGCCCCTACGTGTTCCTCTGGAGTTGGAGCGGGGCTGGGCTGGAGTTGCTGCTGGCTGTGGGTCTCTGGGATCTCCGTGCTTGCAGTGGGCCTGGGGGTCGGTGGGCGGCGGTGGGAGCTGTGGACCTACGGACCTACCTCCGTGGAGCTAGCCAGCTTCGGAGCGTGGAGAGCTGCGGGGGCGAGCTGCTGCGACCCGACTCCGGTGGACGGTGACACCGGGAGCTCGCGGGTCCCCGGTGGGAGACTGCTTTGCGGGGCACCGGCAGCGGCGACTTCTCCCGCCCGAATTACGGGGTTGAGAGTGACCTGGAGGGGGGGGGGGGGCCTTACAACGCCCGGCGCGGCTGTAAATTGCCGCGGACTTACTAGCGCCCACCGGGGGCTCCAACATCAAGACCGGGGCAGAGCCCTACATCTCCCGGCGTGGCTTTGAGTGGCCGCTCCCCGATGGGCCCCTACGACGCCCCGAGCTGCGCCCCGTCATCCGCAACCCAGGTTCCTCTGTAGTTGGAGTGGGGCTGGGCTGGGCTGCTGTTGGCTGTGGGTCTCTGGGATCTCCGTGCTTGCAGTGGGCCTGGGGGTCGGTGTCCAATTGGTCCTGACGTCTCCGGTGACAGGCACGAACCTGCTGCGATCGCCGACGTGAAGACAGTGCAAAGCCCCCGCGCCGGTGCAATGGGCGGGGAGCTGGAGAGGGGAGGGAAGGGGTCACACACATGGCCGGGAAGCAGAGGGGCGTAGGTGGGGTGAAACTGAAGGGAGCGACAATCTGCACTGTGTATCGTGAGTCTACCGTGGGAACTTTTTAACTCAGCGGGCAGACAGCAGCATATTGTCAATTATTAACCCTCCCGCGCAATATACCCTCATCTCTTTTATGAATGGGGATTTAGTTCCCCTTTCTTCGAGGACCGACCGGAGGTTCCGCTGTCACCTCTGCGGGCCGCCCTCGGTGAACGTTTTCAAGGACCTTTCTTCAAGGACCGAAAAAATGGCCGCTATTCGGAGGTTTTCGTTATTTGGATCTTCGGATAAAAGGTTGTGCACCTGTACTAGTTATATTCCGATTATATGTTATTCCGATATACTATGTAAGGTGTCCTTGAGATGTTTGAAAGGCGCCCATTAAATAAAATTTATTATTATTATTATTATAACCTTCACTTTGAATGGTCGGGCCCTGGGGACTGTTGTTGAGCAGAGGGGTCTAGGTATACAAGTACATGTTCCCTGAAAGTGGCTTTACAGGAAGATAGGTTGGTGAAGAAGGCTTTTGACATGTTTGCCTTCATTAATCAGGCAATTGAGTACAGATGGTGAGACATTATGCTACAGTTGTACAAGACTTTGACGAGGCCGCACTTGGGAGTATTTTGTTCAATTTTGGTCACCCTGCTATAGGAAAGATGCCATTAAACTGGAAAGAGTGCAAAGAAGCTCTATGAGGATGTTGACAGGATTCAAGGACCCCAGTAGGGCAGGCTAGGACTTTTCCTTAGAGCGCAGGAAACAAGAGGTGATCTTACAGGGGTGTATAAAATCATGATGGGAAGGGATATGGTGAATACACAGTCTTTATCCCAGGGTAGGGGAATCAAGATCTGGAGGTTATATGGTTATGGGGTGAGTGGGGAAATATTTAATAGGAAACTGAAGGTCACCTTTTTCACACAATGGGTGATGGATACATAGAACAACTTACCAGAGGAGGTGGTTATGGCAGGTGCCATAACAAGATTTAAAAGACATATGAACAGGTACATGGAACAGCTTAGAGCATATTGGCCAAATGTGGGCAAATGGGACTAGCTCAGATGGGGCATCTTGGTGGGCATAAAGTTGGCCCGAAGTGCCTGTCTCCACACGGTATGATTCAAGAGAGACGTCGCACGGGATTTTAAGCATTTTTCATTGCTTTTTCTGGACTATTTTTCCTATTAGTCATAAAAGCTATGGATGAGAAAAATACAATTTGACTGAAAATCAATTAGGTGATTGAAGTGAGAAGCTTCTCCCACAGAGAGAACAAACCTATCAAACAAGCAACGGTGGGAGTTTGACAGTGGGGACATTGATGGTGGATGTTTATGTGATGTAATCTCCTGCGGCATGTCCAACTGGAATTGACAGCTACACTGATCAAGGACCCCGTGCATTTACAAAGTCTGCTTTAAGGTGGGACCATGTACTATGAAAGAAACTCAATAACCGACCATATTTATCACCATGGTTGAACTAGCAGCTCTCAAACTGGACTATTAATTCAGTGGCCAGGCATAATAATGTAGGGGAACGCCTCTGAATGTCTATATCTCAGAACTGAACACAAATGATGAAAATGATTTCAAGAGCGTAGATTTTTTAAGAACCCAACTGGCTTCACCCCGAATCCTTCAGAGATGGAACCAAGCTATCCTCACTCAGGGAGACGATCTGTGGGTCTAGTCCCCGTGGATGTGGTTCACTCTCACCAGAGTAGCACGCAACCTAAATGTATCAAGCTGCAAATGTTTTGGAAAGGTCATAAGTGATAGGAGTAGAATTAGGCCATTCAGCCCTTCAAGTCTACTACATCATTCAATCATGGCTGATCTATCTCTCCCTCCTAACTCCATTCTCCTGCCTTCTCCCCATAACCTCTGACAGTCGTATTGATCAAGAATCTAACTATCTCTACTTTAAAAATATCCATTGACTTGGCCTCCACAGCCTTCTGTGGCAAAGTATTGCACAGATTCACCATCCTCTGACTAAAAAGACCTCTGACTAAGACCTGCATAAGAGTAAAGGCGGGTCATCACAAATGGTAAACAGGGAGATGGTTATAAATAATGCATGGGAACAAGGGAAGGGGAATAAATGATGATCTTATCAATAACAATCAGACCCTAAGTAGCATTAAAGAAAAAATAAAGACTAAAATTACATTTTTGGCCATGTCAGTTAATAAAATGGAACAGAAAGGCTTTCAGAGGTCTGTTGATGGATTTTGCATTAGCTCACTAAATCCAATGATTTATTTTGAAATATGATAGTGGTGCACAGTTTCCCCTACCTCAATAAGCACTCTATATCATTAAGTGGCTTGAAGGGTAAGCTTAAGAATATAGTTCCATTTGCTGGGAAAGGCCAAAATTATACAGGGATATAAATGAAAGATTGCAAATAATAGATCCAGAAATATATAATAATGGGGAACTCGTGTAGGAAGGAACTGCAGATGCTGGTTTAAACAAAATATAGACACAAAATGCTGGAGTAACTCAGCGGGACATGAAGCATCTCTGGATAGAAGGAATGGGTGACGTTTCCTTCTCTCCAGAGATGCTACCTGTCCTGCCAAGTTACTCCAGCATTTTGTGTCTATAATAGGGAATTCACTCCAACAGGAATAGCTAAGGTGAAGAATAAAAATGCATTTGGGAAAATCTAGAGAAGCATGTGCAGGAGAAAGGAGTAGAAAATAACATTTATCAAATGGATTAAAAAAAACCTAGTCAAGTGTAGCGTGCATCATAAAATTCTACACAGCGTATACTGTGAAATTTTACTTATTCTGTTACTAAGAAAGAAACAGAGGCTAGGTTATTCTAAACAAACTAACGATGGCACGGTGGCGCAGTGGTCGAGTTGCTGCCTTGCAGCGCCAGAGACACGGTCCCCGACTACGGGTGCTCTTTGTACGAAGTTCGTTTGTTCTCCCCGTGACCCGAGTGGGTTTTCTCTGAGATCTTCGGTTTCCTCCCACACTCCAAAGACGTACAGGTTTGCAGGTTAATTGGCTTGGTATAAGTGTAAATTGTCCCTAGTGTGTGTAGGGGCTGCGTTAATGTGCGGGGATCGCTGGTCGGAACGGATTTGGTGGGTCGAAGGGTCTGTTTCTGCGCTGTATTTCTAAACTAAACTAAACTAAACAAACTTCAAAAAAAAAATCAAATTTTAAAGACTTTAAAAATGAAATTTGGTTAAAGCAAGCCATTGTTTTTTTTAATGTTGCCAAGATCAAAGTTCACTTGACTGACTACACCTGTTGGTGGGCGTGGGGAAGAGAGGAGATTATTTCTCCCAACTTGAAGACAGTGAATCCATTTTTATAAACCAATTGGCTGTCACAATCCTGTATTTTATTAGCGATTAAACTTCCATTCACGTCCCATTGATGATGAAGTGCTTTGGGATGTTCTGACGTCAGGAAAGACACTTTATGAATGAATCATTATTTTTCTGAGCTACCTAGGGCAGAGAGCATGGGAAGCATTTTCACAGCAACTGTTTATGAAGCTATACAATACACTGCAGCAAAGATTGGGATTAGGGCACTTTGTATAGAGGGGGGGAGACCGCTTTTCAGGGCTCCCGCAACGGCGACTTCTCCTGCCCGAGTTGCGGGGTTGAAGAGCTCCTGGAGCGGGGCCTTACATCATCGCCCCGCGCGGCTTGGAATGGCCGCGGGACTTTGCGAGCGCGCGCCGGGGGCTCTAACATCAAGACCTGGTGCGTGACCTTGCATCACCCGGCGTGGCTTTAATGGCCGTGGGACAATTCGCCATCGCCCGCCGGGGGCTTTGACTTTGACTCTGACATCGGGGGGGGGGGGGAGTGCAGTGGAGAGATATGTTTTTTTGGCCTTCCATCACAGCAATGTGATGGATGTTTATGTAAATTATGTTGTGTCTTGGGTCTATTTGTTTGTAATGTATGGCTGCAGAAACGTTATTTCGTTTGGACCTCAAGGGGTCCAAATGACAAATAAATTGTATCGTATCGTATCGTATCGTATCGGATAAAGCATAGATCACATAGCACGCTTCCTGTTATTATGCTATTTTTTTTGTGCCTTATTCAATTTAATGCTCATTAAAATGTTAATGTTTGGCGCCAGCCAAGAAGGCACACCAATGCCTCTACTTCCTGAGGAGACGGAGGAAATTCGGCATCTCTCCAATGATTCTTCCAAACTTTGACAGATGCACCAAGCTTAACATAGAAACATAGACAATAGGTGCAGGAGTAGTCCATTTAGCCCTTCGAGCCTGCACCGCCATTCAATATGATCATGGCTGATCATCCAACTCAGTATCCTGTACCCGCCTCCTCTCCATACCCCCTGATCCCTTTAGCCACAAGGGCCACATCTAACTCCCTCTTAAATATAGCCAATGAACTGGCCTCAACTACCTTCTGTGGCAGAGAATTCCACAGATTCACCACTCTCTGTGTGAAAAATGATTTTCTCATCTCGGTCCTAAAAGACTTCCCCCTTAACCTTAAACTGTGACCCCTTGTTCTGGACTTCCCCAACATCGGGAACAATCTTCCTGCATCTAGCCTTTCCAACCCCTTAAGAATTTTGTAAGTTTCTATAAGATCCCCCCTCAATCTTCTAAATTCTAGCGAGTACAAACCGAGTCTATCCTTGGTTTGGTCAAGCTTGTTTTGGGAACAGCTCTGGCCAAGACAGCTAGAAATTGTGGATGTAGCCCAGTCCATCACACGAATCATTGACTCCTTCTACACTTTACCCTGCCTTAGAAAAGCAGCCAACATAATCAAAGGCCGGTCCCATCCCAGTCATCCCTTCATCCCAGTCATCCCCACCAAGCTCACCACCAAACTCCTCCACCTTTTCCCTGTCGGGTCTCCATTGTCGTTGGGGCTGCAACGTGGAGCGGCCTCCAGCAGGAACGACCTGGGGCTCCAGTCGCGGAGCTGCGGAGCTACTCACCATCATGGAGCTGGCCGAGTTCAGAGCGGGTGGAGCTGTGGTGGCGCTCGGCTGCGACCCGACCCCTGGAGATTCGGAGGCCTACCGCAGGTCTGGCAGACAGTAATATCGGGAGCCCGCGGGTCCCTGGTGGGAGACCGCTTTTCGAGGCTTCTGCAACGGCGACTTCTCCCGCCCGAGTTGCGGGGTCGAGGAGTGCCTGGAGCGGGGCCTTACATCATCGCCCGGCGTGGCTTTAATGGCTGCGGGACTTTGCTAGAGCCCGCCGGGGCTCTCCCTCGGATGGTCACGTCGCACAGCTTATTTATTTATTTTAATTTTCTTTACATCGGCTGGAGCTGCATACTAAATCTCGTTGCACTGATATGCAATGACAATAAAAGATATTATTATTATTATTATTAGTTTAGTTTATTGTCACGTGTACCGAGGTACAGTGAAAAGCTTTTGTTGTGTGCTAACCAGTCAGTGGAAAGATTGTACATGATTACAATCGAGCCGTCTACAGTGTACAAATACATGATAAAGGGAATAACGTTTAGTGCAAGATAAAGTCCGATTAAATGTATCCCGATAGTTAACAATGAGGTAGACAGTAACTCTCTACTTGTTGATAAGATGATTCAGTTGCCGGGTAACAACTGGGAAGAAACTGTCCCTGAATTTGGAGGTATGTGTTTTCACACTTCTGTACATCTTGCTTGATGGGAGAGGGGAGAAGAGGGAGTGACCGGGGGGTGAGACTGGTCCTTGATTATGCTGCTGGCCTTGCCGAGGCAGCGTGAAGTGTAGATGGAATAAATGGAAGGGAGGTTGGTTTGTGTGATGGTCTGGGCTGCGTCCACAATTCTCTGCAATTTCTTGCGGTCTTGGATGGAGCTGTTCCCAAACCATGGTGTGATGCATCCTGATAGAATGCTTTTTGCGGCGCATCTGTAGGAGTTGGTAAGAGTTGTTGGTGACAAGGCTGCCTACTGCATTGATCCCATGCATAACTTTGCACAGTAGCTCAGTATATGTAACAATATTAAACATAAACCAATAATTCAATATCTACAATTGTACCACTACTTTAATCTTCTTTTACCCCTTTACATACTTTGTGCCAATTCCTTTCCCCACAATTCATAGTATTGAGTACTCGAAACGGAAAAAGGTTTGCCCAAAATCTGCATTTTTGAAGATTCTACAGAAAGATTAAAAAAACACTACCTTGAGCATATAATGATACAGAAAATATTCAAGTACTGTATTAAGAAAGCTTCCATTGGAGCAGAAAGATCTTACAAAAAATAATGTAATTGAACATTTAGTGATATATAGAACATTGATCTGAGGCAAAGGGGAAGTGCTGTTATCTGTGGGAGCACAATCTTGACAAATGTTCAGGCATATTTAATAATGCACTAGAAATTTAACAATGACAGCCTATTCAAAGCAGAAAATACATTCTGACAGAACTTGGTACCAAAAAATAGGATTTGTACTGTGATAAAACCTAGTTTGGTGAGAGGAAAGCAGAAAATCGCAATTGCAATAGAAGATAGATACTGTAAGCGGGTATGTAGTGTGAGACTGCCATAAGATTTCCTAAATACCTTGCATTGTGACCAGGGCCCTGGCTGATTGAAAGCAGCAGAGCACAGGCACCCGTATGCAACTAATAAGCCAGAGTGGCTAGAAAACAAGCTATTACTGAAAGGAACTGACCTGAAATAAAGGATCTAATGGTCCACTGATAACTCCATGAACCTAAAGAGCAATTCCTCTGCATACTATCCCCAATCTTTGATCTCAACACTGTGTCAACTAATTATCACTCATAACTGAATTAGTACATTGGAGATAGGGGTCATTGATTAGTCTGCAAATTGCTATCTGGTAAGCAATGTGCTGGGATTAGTACAATAAAATGTAAAATGGAGGAAGTACTGACGAATCACATACGAAGGCTTTATCTCTTTACTGACCTGCAGTACAGCAAATACAATGACCTGCTACATTCATCCGCTTCCCAGAAAAAAAAATCATCACTCTCTCCTAGAAAAACATTTGGCCTTCTTTTGAACACATCAATACTCCTTCCTTCAACAGATTCTCCCTTTTGCTTGTAAAGGGCCTGTCCCACTTTCACAACCTAATTCACGGCCTTTTTTACCCGTGGACATTTTTCATCAGGCTAGAAAAACGCCCCGACCTACTTGATGCCACGAGTACCTACGACTAGCATCACGGCCTGCTACGACCTACCTTACGACCTCGTGACGACCATGCTGCGAGTATGAGTCAAGGGCAAACTCGGCAGAGGTCGTGAATTAGGTCGTGAAAATGGGACTTCCTCTTCCCCTTCATATTAATTAATTCAATATAAATATTCATCTTTTAAGGGCCTGTCCCACTTGCGTGTCCTCGGCAGGCAAATTACGCGACCTTGTCGTCGCGTTGAGGCGCACGGGCATCGTGTGGCCGGTCCGCCTGAGATGCGCGGAGTGGTATGTAGTTGTGTGCGACATCGCGCGGGGCTCCGAAATTTTTGAAGCAAACAAAATCTTCGTGTGCCAATGGCCTGTCGCGGAACTGACGGCCAAAGTGGGACAGTCCCAAGACCCTGGCGCGACGCAACGTCTCACCTCCAACAGCAGCAGAAGCAGGCAAACGATCGCCGAACTCGGCCTGGGGCTCACGACCGTTGAGGTCCGGATCCGCCCCCACTTCTACTCCCAGAGCAGGGCCAAGAAAATTGAAGATAGACACAAAAAGCTGGAGTAACTCAGCGGGACCGGCAGCATCTCTGGAGAGAAGGAATGGGTGAAGTTTCGGGTCAAGACCCTTCCTTCAGACTGAAGAAGGGTCTCGACCCGAAACATCACCCATTGCTTCTCTCCAGAGATGCTGCCGGTCCCGCTGAGTTACCCCTGCATTTTGTGTCCATCTTCAAATGACATCACACGCTCCAGATGGCTGTGCGGGCGAATGAAATTGCGCGGGACACGTAAGTGGGACAGGAGCTTTACACAACTTAAATGACATCCTTCAGGTATCTACAACCTGTAAATTTTATTAATTCACCCAATAATCCAGACTCTTGTGATTCCTCCCCAAACCGCACTACCTCCCTCTGCACCTTACAAGACGTCATTGATAACCTTGTTCTTGGGTCAGGGTCCTAGTTATCTGCTCCTTTGGCAGCATCAAGTTTGTACAAACCCTTAAATTGCAGAACATCTCCTTTCCTCTTTAAATAACAATGTTTTGTACTGAATTTGCAATGAAATTGCTTAACGGTTAGATGCATAAACCAGATGCATAAACACCAGGTAAATGAGAGTTTGCAAACATAGATGCCAGTTGCTCTCCTTGGAATGTAGGGAAGAATGTGCTGGCTATGGAGCATTGCCTAACGTGACAGGAGAAGGAGTCCATGAACAGGCTGATAGAGCAGTGAGTAAATAATTCTAACAACCAAGTCTCAGAAGTACATAGAAAAATGGCAATAAAGACAGTAAACATCAGACAACCAGCGCCGCAAATAATACAGATTGTTTTTCTCCATTGTGTCAGTATTCTGGTTCTTCCAGCCAATACTTACCCCTCAGGAAATTAGATTAAAAAAAAATAGATTACCTGAATATTATCTCATTACTGTTTTGCAGGCTATGTGGAGATTGGCAGTCACATTTCCTGCATCTACCAGTGACCTCACTTCAAAAGCACATAATTGGCTGTAAATATGTTTGGGGAATGTCCATAGGCTGTGGACAGTCCAATATTACAGTTAGTTCCTTCCTTTCTTTCTGTTCAGAATTATTTACTCAAAATTGGCACCATCAAAATATGGCAAGGGCATGTGTACAAAAAAAAACAATACTTTCCAGATAACAAAAACCCGCAGAAAAACAGAATTAAGGATGGAGATAAGTAGATGAGCATGTAACGAAACACTAACCAGCTTGTTAAATGAAAATGCTTCATTGAAGAAAGGGGAAATTTAAAATCAAGAACATTAATGTTATCATCCCAAACCAGGGATTTAAAAGCAGTGTCACTCAGTTACTCAAATCATTGTAAACAGCCAATTCTAAGAGAACAGCCCAGTCAATGCAGAGTATCCAAACCTCATACTATATTTCAAATAGTTACTGTCTGTGTTTGTTTCAGCATCTTAGCATGTCTATTGACAATGTTTAGTTTAGTCTAAGAAGGAACTGCAGATGCTGGAAAATCGAAGGTACACAAAAATGCTGGAGAAACTTAGCGGGTGCCCGAAACGTTGCCTATTTTCTTCGCTCCATAGATGCTGCTGCACCCGCTGAGTTTCTCCAGCATTTTTGTGTACCTTTAGTTTAGTCTAGTTCAGAGATACAGCACGGAAACAGGTCCTTTGGCCCACCGAGTCCGCACCGACCAGCAATCCCCGCACATTAACACTATCCTACACTAGCGACAATGCTTACATTTATACCAAGCCGATGAAACAAAAAAACCTGTAGGTCTTTGGAATGTGGTAGGAAGTTCTCGGAGAAAACCCACGGAGGTGACGGGCTGAATGTACAAATTCCGTACAGACAAGCACAAGTACCCAGGATCAAACCAGGCTCGTTGGTGCTATAAGCACTGTAAGGCAGCAACTCAACCACTGTGCCATCCTCAATATATAGAAGCAGTATAACAAAAATTCCTCTGGACCGGCTGACAGTCCTAAGAATTAATTTCTTAGCATTCATCCTAAGAACTCCAGAACAATGGGTCACAGTTTAAGGATAAGGACCGAGATGAGAACATTTTTTTTCACACAGAGAGTGGTGAATCTTTGGAATTCCACAGAAGGTAGTTGAGGCCAGTTCATTGGCTATATTTAATAGGGAGTTAGATGTGGCCGTTGTGGCTAAAGGGGTCAGGGGGTATGGAGAGAAGGCAGGTACAGGATACTGAGTTGGATGATCAGCCATGATCATATTGAATGGTGTTGCAGGCTTGAAGGGCCGAATGGCCTACTCCTGCACCTATTGTCTATGTTTCTATTTACCTTAATTTATTTCCAATGATCTCTTCAGGGTACAAATTATAAATCATCCAAACTAATTGGTGGTTATGAGCGATTGTTTGATAATGTGAATAATAGGAATTACAACACTGTCCAATATTCTCAGCACTGAAAACCAAATTGCAGAATCGTGGATCCAGATATGATCTATCCATATTTTTCCCTGCTTGCATTTCATACTGCTCATTGAGATTCACATACTTGACACAAATCTCACTTGAGAGTGTTATTTTTAACTCTGGACAATATGGGGTGGGTCGTGGGGGAACTTGCTTGAACCCATGCCACCTAAAAATTAAAAATATAATATATTTGATATAAGATGGCAAGTTGGGCTGAAGGGCCAGTTACCACTCTGCAGGACGCTATGACTGGGCAATATGGGAAGCGTAGGCCTATTTGACATAGTCACGAGTGTTTCCATTAAGACACAATGAATTGTGTGAGTGAAAAAATTATACATTTTTAAACAGTCACCCACAAAAATTAATTCAACTGCAAAGAATGATAGGAAGTGAATGCTGGTTGCCTTCCATCAATCGTGGTTGCCTCCCATCATTGTGAAGCTAATCCTATAGATGTTGCAATGACGAATGCAGAATGCTACATTCACAACTTCAGAAATAATGAAGAAGTTCTCACCTACATGTAGCCGATGCCGGACAAACTCCAGGCTCAGGCTAATCGAGGCCAACCAACATTCACAACACACACACACACACACACCATCATCTCCAAACGAAAGAAAGTTCAAATTAGCTATCTTAAAGATACAAATGTTCCATCATCAACAACCAGGTAAACCCTGACCAGAACCAAGCGATGCCAAGGCTATGCGTAGGTGAGAGGCCCAGTCTTCAGCAATGATGATTCATTTCCTCATTCCCCAAAATTCTTCCATATGTATAAAATGCAACCAGGAGATGATTAAATTATAAAATGGAACCAGGAGATGATTAAAACATTATTTTCCCTGTGAGAATGAGAGTGCAACATTTAAGAAGATGAGTGGAAGGTTGCAGGTATGTGGAATGAGAGGAAGTAGTTGAGGCAGATACTATAATAGCATTTAAAAGACACTTGGACAGGTACATGAATAGGAAAGCAAATGTGAGCTAATGGGACGAGCTTGGATGGGGCACGTTGGTCGGCATGGACGAGTTGGGCCGAAGGGCCTGTTTCTGTGCTGTATGACTCTATGAGCACCATCTAGTATAAGAAGCCTTTTCATCAGCACCTCCTCCACCATTGGATTTACATTGCTGCCGCCAACAAAATTACCATCTACAAAATGTATGACACCAACTTGTCAAGATTTATGTTACACCACCTCCCAAAAAAACCCACCTGGAAGAACAAGGACAGCAAGCAAGCAAGAATATCACCATCTTCAAGTTATGTACAACGATGCCTTGGATATAGCTTGCAGATCCTTCCGCGCAACTGTCAAAAACATATAGCCCTGACTAGCATTGTATCTTCATGTATGATATGAAGCAGGTCAACATTGCACCTCCTCCAAAGCAATAAGAAATAACAACAGGACTTTCATCTCATGAAAAAGATAAAAACAAGTGTTCCTAACTGGTAAAATGTGTTTCTGGAAGTGCTTAGCCTCGTACAGAAAAAAATCCCACCATCTCCATTACTTGTATAATTAATAAACATTGGCATTCAATGAAAATTCATTCCTCCCTGCTTGACCTTTTTTCCCCTGACACTTCAATGCATCTGGATAGCCCTCTTCTAACTTTGGGGATTGTTGTACTCTGCTGTGGGAGCCTCAGTGGAGTTCAGTAAACTCCCAGAATACCATGAAAGTAATCTGAACTGCTATTCATCACCTCATCTCAAACTCAGCCGACAGTGAGAGAACATTTGCAGAATTTCAAAAATTGAATTCAAAGAAAATTCTAATCTTATGTGGGAGGCTTTGAGACGTCAAGAAAAAAAAGTTACAAATAGAAAAGCAGGAGACATGGGAGCCAGGACAGATATTTCAGCAAATGACTGTAATGAGCGTAAGGATTTGCAAGAATACAAAATATTCAAATAGTGTTCAAGCGGATACAAAAGGATGCAGCATTTCACATGATGCTGTCTTGGTTTGATTTGTATTCCTGATGCCTTTGAACTTTTGTTCTGCATAGGGAACAGCCAATGATTTGCAAAACGTTCCACAGCTGACGAGATAAGATTTTGTTTCTCTCTACTGATAATAGGACCATCTTCACAGAAATAGGAATTTATCTCACTCACAAAAGCAAAGTGAACTAGGTTGGTGTGTGAACTGTGGTGCATTCTTTTGAAGCACTAATCAAGTGAGGGCAAATGCCAGTTAAGGATCAGAGCTGTGAGGCTTGTGACCCGAGAGTATTCGTGCAGGATTTCACAATCGTTTACTCCCTGCATGAGATCACAGGAAAAGAAAAAATGCAGAAACATTACAGCGTACCAACCTGAACCAAATGTGGTTCTTGTTGATGAATCCAGACAGTGTGGCTGGCACTACAATGGTGTTTGACCCACCTGAAAGTAATAACTAGCTTGAAGCAAAACCCAAGGTCTTTGTGAGCTTTGAGACAGAAACTAGATAGGCATTATTAAACAGCGCAGAATTTTAGCAACTTGCAAATCTAGTCTATATATTTCCAATCTTAAAACATTTTTACAGGCAGATTACTCGAGATAACGTGGCAGCCTTGAGATATGAGGCAAATGTTGAGGACAAAGAAAATATATTGAAGTGGAAACTTTGAATTTAGCAGGAAATTCCAAAGATTTCATTTAATACCACTGAATGCAAAGACTTCATACTGATAAACCCTGAACTCAAATAAGAAACTAATCAGCTTTCTATGCTTGGTTGCAAAGACAGCAAACCTTAAAGGACAGAGAAAGGTTAACTTAAGAAAATAAATTGCTTCAGATATGAGTCAATGACAGTCCCAAAGAATGGCACCCGCTGCACAGTTAGACAGGTACATGGATAGGACAGGTTTGGAGGGATATGGACCATGCGCAGGCAAGTGGGACTGGTGTAGCTGGGACATTGTGGGCCTGTTTCCACACTGTATCACTCTTTGACTCTAATGAAGCAGTGGAAGTGTTAGCAGACAATCCCATGAAGTAAACCATTAATAATTCAACTCCCGATGAGTTTCCAGAGTGCATTCTCAGCTAATGAGTCAAGACCAGAAAATAAATTGCACTTTTTGGTAGCACACACAATGACTTTGTAATCATTCGGTGGAATTGAAGATAATCTTCAAGTGATCACAGTCCTGATCATCACAGACCTTGCAGTCCACCAAAAACAGCCTGTTGGGGCATTCTGGTTCATTAGATGTTTCCAAATTAAATGCCCTGGTTTTGCGGATGGAATGGAAATGACTGACTAAAGATGAAACCTTTCTTGACTGGGAATAATTACTCAATAAAAACCCACACACTCTGTGTATGTTCGTGCCACAGTGGCTGACTCAAGAATGACATTTGGAGAAGCTACTATTGTGGTAGTGAAGGTGCAAGACAAATGGAAAAAATAAAGATTTTGCGATGGGATTGAGGAAGAAAGGAAAAAAAAAAAATGTATTTGTACAGTTAACATTTCTCTGTGAGACTAAAGTTAGCCACCTTCTTCACAATATCTGCTGGGGGAAGCAACAAAGAAGCTACCACCCACCTGGGATCCTTCTGAATGCTGTCGATGGAAGGTGATCGTGCCAGGGTGCTCTCTGGTGGGATGGCTGGCCCAGACTTGCTGTATGGCGAATCCACTGAGGGACAATACTGGAGTGTCCGGTAAGGGTCTCCGTAGTTGGCGGCCGGTCCGGTGGCGTAGCTTGACCTCTGGTAGGTGGCTGTATTCTGGCTGCCCGTGCGCTGCAAGGGTACGGAGTCAACAGCAGGGGAGGACGGGGCTACAGTGGGAAAGTAGGGACAAAGCAAGAAACTGAGGACCTGCTCACAGAAATGGTTCACCAGGTCTAGGCAAAAGGATCACCACATATGTACAGAGGGGGTGGGGGATTTGAGAGGGGACACAAAATTAACATCAGAATCATGTCAAACATTCCAAACAGATCAGAAATTACATCACACTGCACAACACTGAAGCATCTTCAACTACATTTGACCCCAGCACATTGATAGCTCATTGAGTTTATTACAAAGTAATAATGTTTTAAGGAATATGGATTACATTAGTGCAAGTCTAGTTGAGTTACTGATTAGCTGTGATCTTGAGAAAGGAAGATGTACAGTGGCGGACTGGCCAGGGAGTCAGCTTGCCCGATGGCAAGTGGGCCTCTGATTTTTGAGTCGGAGGATTATTTCACTCGAGAGACTTACACACAAAATAATGTCAACATTCCAGAACAGTGCTGTGTGGGGTCTGTGCTTTCAAAGGAACTATCTTGTATCGGTCCCAACTACTCCTCAAGTAGTTATAAAAAGGTCCCATTGCGGTGTCTGGAAAAGAACAGGAAACTTGTCTCCAGTGAAGCCCCACTCTCTCCATAATCATGGTCGTTCAACTAATCACACAAGAGCACATTTTCTGGTGTCATTTCTTCCAATCGTTTTTGTTATTTCCTGCATCAATTGCATTGGAGCAGTAACTAAACTTCGATCATCATTGGCTGTAAAATGCTTTGTGGGATCTTGAGCAAACAGCAATAGGTTATTTTTTATTAGCAACATATTTTGCGAGAGAACCACATCTTAGTACTAAGCATATTGCAAGAGTCATGCCATCGCCCCATCATCAAAACTAGCTGTTGATCAGAAAAGCCTAACTTCTATTTCAACTGGGTGAATTGCAACTTATTTTAAACCAAACTATGCAACATGTTTTGAACCTGGAGGGGCACTTGCTTTAAAATGCACAGCCTATCCAGAATAGAACTGAGAGAATGCATAATGTATTAGGATTTCAATAAATATACTTTGTTTTGTAATTAACGACATGAAGAATTGATCCGAACCAGGAAAACCAGATCATTTTTCCAAGACATGGACACCATTCATTGACTTATCTCTACTCCCAAGCCTTTCCTGACGTCCTCTGAGTGAGGGCTACATGTATATATGTATGTAGTTTGTTTTGTTGTGCTATTCTTATAACAAATGTAAAGCACTTTGGCCAACGAGAGTTGTTTTTTAAATGTGCTATATGAATAAATGTGACGACTTGACTTGAATTACAAGGATAGTATGGTACAACACAACTTTGGATTTAAATCTAATTACGGGTTGGGTGAGGTGGGTGGGGAGGGGTGAGAGGCAGGTATATCACCACTTTTTTCTCTCTTTTTCTTTTTGTCCTTTTATTTTTTTTCTATTCCTCTCTTCTATCTTTCATTTATTCACTCATTGGCTTCACCACTTTGGTAGTCTAGGAGTTCTATCTTAGCACATCTCACTTTTTCTCTTTCTTGCTTTTTCTCCTTTCTTTTCTTCTAATTCAAAGCAAAAAAGTTAACATTGAAGCTGGACAATAACTGTGTAATTTTATATGCCGCCGGTTCTATTTTTGTACATTTGCTTCTAATAAATAAATTTAAAAAAAAAAAGAATTGTTCCTAACGTAATAATTGGAAAACAGTCGTTGAAGTAATATTTTGATCAGTGGCCAAAGGCGTAATGCATGTCTGTAATATAATTTAGTTTCGTTTCGAGATAGAGCACGGAAACAAGCCCTTCGGCCCACCGAGTCTACGCCAACCAGGGATCCCTGCACATTGGCACGATCTTATACACACTCGGGACAATTTACACTTATACCAAGCCAATTAACCTACAAACCTGTACTTCTTTAGAGTGCTGGAGGAAACTGAAGATCTCAGAGAAAACCCACGCGGTCACGGGTGGAACGTACAAACTCCGTACAGACAGCACCCGTAATCGGAGTCGAACCCGGCTCTCCGGGGCTGCAAGCGCTGTAAGGCAGCAACTCTACCACTATGCCACACCACGCTGCCCTGAAGCAGTGACAATTTGCATTGATAATTTGCAGAAGAACCTACTGTGGTGGACCAAATAACGAACAATGACGATGTCATAAGGAATAGGAGTAGAATTAAGACATTCGGCCCATCAAGTCTACTCCGCAGATACATGCAGCATCATGGATTTTGTTTGGTTACTAGGAAGTGGACCCTTTGGCCCACAATTTGCCATATATGAGAGCAAGTTAAACTGATCTCATCTTCCTGTGCATGAACCACATCCCTGCACTTCCATGTACCCATCCAAGAGCCTCTCAAATGGCACCATTGTAAGTGCTTCCACCACCACCCCTGGCAACCAATGCGTTCCAGGCCCCCTCTACTCTGCATGTAAAAAAACTTGTCCCGTACAACTCCGTTAAATTTTCCCCCTCTCACTTTATAATTCAGTTCTTAATAGTGTATATGTTAATCTGGACAAGTAGCGGATCCCACTGCAGTTCAGGATTTACATTTCGTCCCAATTCCTTGCATAAAGAAGGAAATAAAATGGCATGTTTCAGCAGCGGCTACCAAAGATTCTTGGTGGATACATGTGCATGGACAGTGGTGAGGGGAGTAATGTTTTCCTCACCTCAGATTAAATACCAACTTGCATTAACATAGCAGTTAGCTATAGCCTTTCGGGCTAGGAATCAAGGGATATGGGGAGAAAGCAGGAACGGGGTACTGATTCTGGATGACCAGCCATGATCATATTGAATGGCGGTGCTGGCTCAAAGGGCCAAATTACCCATTTCTGAACCTATTTTCTATGTTTCTGTTTCTAACACAAACCCAAACACTCTGCAGAAGTAAGATCAGAACAATAAACTTCTACTCGATTTTACAGAAATGATTGAACTTTTATCAGAAGGTAGACAAAAATGCTTGGGAAACTCAGCGGGTGAGGCAGCATCTATGGAGCGAAGGAATAGGTGACGTTTTGGGTAGAGACCCTTCTTCAGACTTTTACTAGAAGTTGCTGAAGTTTCTTTCTTAAGTTGACAAGATGGTGCCGGAGCATGGCAACTCATTGTGTGCTCTTCCCAGAAGAAGATCTACCATCATCGCTTGACTGTTTTAAATCTCTTCTATACCTGCAATACAGCCCCTTTGCTCTATATAATGTACTGAAGGAAATCCACATTAGGCAGGAAATGGTGTTGACCAGACTGATGGGACTGAAGGCTGATAAATCCCCAGGGCCTGATGGTCTGCAACCCAGGGTACTTAATGAAGTGGCTCTAGAAATCGTGGATGCATTGGTGATAATTTTCCAATGTTCTCTAGACTCAGGATCAGTTCCTGTGGATTGGAGGGTAGCTAATGTTATCCCATTTTTTAAGAAAGGCAGGAGAGAGAAAACAGGGAATTATAGACCAGTTAGCCTGACATCGGTGGTGGGGAAGATGCTGGAGTCAATTATAAAAGATGAAATTGTGGCACATTTGGATAGCAGTAACAGGATCGGTCCAAGTCAGCTTGGATTTACGAAGGGGAAATCATACTTGACTAATCTTCTGGAATTTTTTGAGAATGGAACTAAGAAAAAGGAGAAGGGAGAGCCAGTGGATGTAGTGTACCTGGACTTTCAGAAAGCATTTGATAAGGTCCAACATAGGAGATTAGTGGGCAAAATTAGGGCACATGGTATTGGGGGTAGAGTGCTGACATGGATAGAAAATTGGTTGGCAGACAGGAAACAAAGAGTAGGGATTAACGGGTCCCTTTCAGAATGGCAGGCAGTGAATAGTGGGGTACCGCAAGGCTCGGTGCTGGGACCGCAGCTATTTACAATAAACATCAATGATTTAGATGAAAGGATTCAAAATAACATTAGCAAATTTGCAGATGACGCAAAGTTGGGTGGCAGTGTGAACTGTGAGGAGGATGCTATGAGAATGCAGAGTGACTTGGACAGGTTAGGTGAATGGGCATATGCATGGCAGATGCAGTTTAATGTGGATAAATGTGAGGCTATCCACTTTGGTAGCAAAAACAGGAAGGCAGATTATTAGCTAAATTATGTCAAGTTGGGAAAAGGGGAAGTACAATGGGAGTCTGAAGTACAGTCTGAAGAAGTGTTTCAACCCGAAACGTTGCCTATTTCCTTCGCTCCATAGATGCTGCCTCACCCGCTGAGTTTCTCCAGCATTTTTGTCTAAGTACAATGGGATCTGGAGGTCCTTGTTCATCAATCAATGAAATTAGGTATGCAGTTACAGCAGGCAGAGAAGAAAGCGAATGGCATGTTGGTCTTCATAACAAGAGGAGTTGAGCATAGGAGCAAAGAGGTCCTTCTGCAGTTGTACAGGGCCCTAGTGAGACCATACCTGGAGTATTGTGGCAGTTTTGGTCCCCGAATTTGAGGAAGGACATTCTTGCGATTGAGGGAGTGCAGCGTAGGTTTACAAGGTTAATTCCCGGGATGGCGGGACTGTCGTATATTGAGAGAATGGAGCAGCTGGGCTTGTACACTCTGGAGTTTAGAAGAATGAGAGGATATCTTATTGAAACATATAAGATTATTAAGGGTTTGGACACGCTAAAGGCAGGAAACATGTTCCCGATGTTGGGGGAGTGAGTCTGTGGAATTCTCTGCCTCAGAGGTCGGTGGAGGCCGGTTCTCTGGATACTTTCAAGAAAGAGCTAGATAGGGCTCTTAAAGATAGCGGAGTCAGGGGATATGGGGAGAAGGCAGGAACGGGGTACTGATTGGGGATGATCAGCCATGATCACTTTGAATGGCGGTGCTGGCTCGAAGGGCCGAATGGCCTACTCCTGCACCTATTGTCTATTGACGATTATATTTATGTATAGTATATCTTATCTGAATGGATATTACGCAAAACAAAGATTTTCCTTGTACCTCATTACATGCGGCAAAAAATACACCTAACCCTAAAGTTTGCTTTTCTTGCTTTTTAACCTGAATCTGATTTTGTGAGTAAGTTGACTATGTGCTGGAAATTAGATTGTTTGTTGTACCTCCTAACCTTGCTCGCGTTAAACTAACCTGATGACTACGGGAGTAAAATATACTTAGTAAATAAAGAAAGTAAAAGGAAATTGGTTCCTTTGAGACAAAAACAAAGTTAATGGAAAGGTTTTTAGTAATTGATGTTGTCGATCAGATATCAGGACATGATTAATTAATAGCAGATACTGTGTGCTGTTCGTGCCTGTATTATAATTAATCAAGACATTTTGCAGAATTATTATTCCAAGCATGTGGCTCATTTAAGTGATGAAAATTACACATTGCATGCTTAAATAGTGATGATTATCTGTGGCCATTTTAAATAGTGGAAATTATCCATGATTTGTTTAAATTGTGCATTTGATTTAAGATATTTAAGTGGTGCTAATAACTCGTGAAACAGTTGAATAGTACGAATAAACTTTCTTCACACAGGCCAACAATGCAGAACAACATTTTTCCAAAATATGAATGCAAAATAAACCTTTCGGACAAATTATTTGCCAGTACGACAAATTAACTACCCATGGCTCCCCCACTCTTATATAGCTGCGGTATTAATGTCCTCTAGAAATAGTAAGCTGTTAAAGGGTTGATAAGCAAAGTCCAGAGATGTAAATCAGAAGTCGTGCGACAAAAGGATCGAAGAGTTGTGGATTGTGAAGCTAGAGGAAGGAATAGTAGACAAAAGTGCTGGAGAAACTCATCGGGTGCTGCAGCATCTATGGAGAGAAGGAAATAGGCAATGTTTCGGGCCGAAACCCTTCTTCAGACTGATGGGGGGGGGAGAAGAAAGGAAAAAGGAAGAGGAGGAGCCCGAGGGCTGAGGGAGAGCTTAGAAGGGGAGGAGACAGCAAGGGCTAACGGAAATTGGAGAATTCAATGTTCATGCCACTAGGGTGCAGACTGCCCAAGCGGAATATGAGGTGCTGCTCCTCCAATTTCTGGTGGTGCTCACTCTGGCCATGGAGGAGGCCCGGGACAGAGAGGTCGGATTCGGAATGGGAGGGGGAGTTGAAATGCTGAGCCACAGGGAGACAGGTTGGTTAATGCGGACCGAGCGAAGGTGTTCGGCGAAACGATCGCCAAGCCTACGCTTGGTCTCACTGATGTCAATCAGCTGACATCCAGAGCAGCGGATGCAATAGATGAGGTTGGAGGAGATTACCTAAAATTGGAGAATACAATGTTTATACCAATGTAAGCTACCCAAGCATTTAACCAGTTGTGATTTAATCTATGTAAAGTCTTGAGGTAGGCAATCTTTGAGCAGTACCTGAATAAGTGGCATGTTGCTATCTTGAGAAATTAGATTTAAAGACACATGGGATTTTTTCCCACTCTTAATAAAAGGGCCCATTTTAAAGAAACAAACAAAATAAATTAGCTCAGCTATAATTCATTTTGGGAGATGCTAGAAAAGTAGAGGAGACAAAAGGAATCGAGATATAGACAATAGACAATAGGTGCAGGAGTAGGCCATTCGGCACTTCAAGCCAGCACCGCCATTCAATATGATCATGGCTGATCATCCCCAATCAGTACCCCGTTCCTGCCTTCTCCCCAAATCCCCTGACTCCGCTATCTTTAAGAGCAATATCCAGCTCTCTCTTAAAAGTATCCAGAGAACCTGCCTCCACCGCCCTCTGAGGCAGAGAATTCCACAGACTCACAACTTTCTGTGTGAAAAAGTGTTTCCTCATCTCCGTTCTAAATGGCTTACCCCTTATTCTTAATCTGTGGGCCCCTGGTTCTGGACTCCCCCAACATCGGGAGCATGTTTCCTGCCTCTAGCGTGTCCAAACCATTAATTATCTTATATGTCTCAATGATCCCCGCTCATCCTAAACTCCAGAGTATACAAGCCCAGCCACTTCCATATATATGGAAAAGGTTAGATAAGAAAGATGAGAGGAATCTCATGTTGAATATTAACACCTGCACAGACATATTGCTCTGAACTGGCCATTTTAGCACAAACATGAACAATTATTGGACTTCCTTGGAAAATATATGGATTCAACTGTTTTATTCATCCATTAGTGGCTGAACAGCTGCCAGGGCCTTTCAATGCTCAATTCACCACAAAGTCTATTCTAGAAGACAAAGCTAAAAATAAGATGGACACAAAATGCTGGAGTAACACCAAATTCAAGTGCAGTTTCATACCATTTCAAGCTGAGTGCAAGGCCACTAAAGAGAGTGAGTCGTGGCCTCTCCCGCCTCCATCTTGCAGAGACTGAGCCACGCCCACACTTCTGGGTTTATAGTCCCTCCCCCTCCCACCAGAAGGGGCGAGGCCTTCATGGCATGATTGACTGGAGAGAGAATCTCAACATTTTTTAAACACTAATAACTCTTTTATTTTTCATCAATGGGAAAAATCCTCTTGTCCTGCGCAGCGGAGGGGGACTGATCAAGATGGCCAAATCACAGCCATAAGTGGCAGCTTTTTATCTAAAATCAATATACAGAACAGGAAGTGGTCAAGATCAGACTTTTAGTAATATAGATGAAACATAGAAAATAGAAACATAGAAAATAACTGCAGGAGTAGGCCATTCGGCCCTTCGAGCCTGCACCGCCATTCAATATGATCATGGCTGATCATCCAACTTAGTATCCTGTACCTGCCTTCTCTCCATACCCCCTGATCCCTTTAGCCACAAGGGCCACATCTAACTCCCTCTTAAATATAGCCAATGAACTGGCCTCAACTACCTTCTGTGGCAGAGAATTCCACAGATTCACCACTCTCTGTGTAAAAAATGATTTTCTCATCTCGGTCCTAAAAGACTTCCCTCTTATCCTTAAACTGTGACCCCTAGTTCTGGACTTCCCCAACATCGGGAATAATCTTCCTGCATCTAGCCTGTCCAACCCCTTAAGAATTTTGTAACTTTCTATAAGATCCCCCCTCAATCTTTTAAATTCTAGCGAGTACAAGCCGAGTCTATCCAGTCTTTCTTCATATGAAAGTCCTGACATCCCAGGAATCAGTCTGGTGAACCTTCTCTGTACTCCCTCTATGGCAAGAATGTCTTTCCTCGGATTAGGAGACCAAAACTGTATGCAATACTCCAGGTGTGGTCTCACCAAGACCCTGTACAACTGCCATTGAAAGGCATTGAAACGTCCTTTTAATGGGCAACAATGTAGTGATAACTTTGAGGAGAATGTGTCTTTTGTATTTGTGCATTTCAGACCCTGTGACATAGTTACCTTACCTCCAAATCAGATACCCGTGGGTCCAGACCCCATTCCAGAGATTTAAGCACAAAAATGCAGGCTCAGATACTGCACTCACACTGCTTGAAAATACATTAAACTGCTCACTCTTGCTTAGACTTCGATTATCTCACGGTACTGTTTTGAAGAAGAGCAATTCCCTAGACAATACTTATCCTGCAAACAACATCATAAAAACAGTTTATCTGTTTCTGGGAGTTTGATGTATGAAAAGAGGCTCCTCCATTACAGGATTGAATCTACTTCTAAAGCGTTTCACTGGGATATTCTGAAGGAGATAGGTAAGGTGCTAATCTAAATCTTCTTTTCATCAGAACTGTTCACTATTCACCATGGCACCCATCAATTCATAGCAGTACTTGGGTTTACAAACTAGCAAGGTCTTATCAGAAAGGCCAGAGAAAAGGTAATCTTAAAAGGCAGCAGACTTATGTTTTTAAGCAAGAGCTGCATTGACGGGAAATCATTTATAAAGGGAAGTTAGCTAAACACAAGAGGTGGCACGGTGGCGCAGCGGTAGAGTTGCTGCCTTACAGCGCTTGCAGCGCCAGAGACCCGGGTTCGATCACGACTACGGGTGCTGCCTGTACGGAGTTAGTACATTCTCCCCGTGAACGCGTGGTTATTTTCCTCCAAGATCTTCGGTTTCCTCCCACACTCCAAAGACGTACAGGTATGAAGGGAGAAAAATGGAGAGCAGTGGAGAGAAAATAATTTGCCTTCCATCACAGTGAGAAGGAATGTTCAAAAGGGAACTGCAGATGCTGGAATATCGAAGGTACACAAAATTGCTGGGGAAACTCAGCGGGTGCAGCAGCATCTATGGAGCGAAGGAAATAGGCGACGTTTCGGGCCGAAACCCTTCTTCAGAAGAAGGGTCTGAAGAAGGGTTTCGGCCCGAAACGTCGCCTATTTCCTTCGCTCCATAGATGCTGCTGCACCCGCTGAGTTTCCCCAGCAATTTTGTGTACAGTGAGAAGGAGGTTCACTTTGATGGATGTTTGTGTGAATTAAGTTGGTTGTGTGTCTAGTAGGAATTGTTTTGTTTGTATGGCTGTAGAAACAGAGTTTCGTTTGAGCCTCACTGAGGTTCAAATGACAATAAATATTGTATTGTATTGTATTGTAAATGGAGAACACTATGGGAGCACTATGTGTAGGAAGGAACTGCAGACAAAATGTGTAAGAAGGTACTGCAGATGCTGGTTTAAACCAAAGATAGACACAAAATGCTGAAGTAACTCTGCGGGACAGGCAGCATCTCTGGAGAGAAGGAATGGGTGAAGTTTCAGGTTGAGACACTTCTTCAGACTGAACGATGATCTAAAGAATCAAGGAGCGCAGGAGGATGAGAGGGCATCTTATAGAGGTATACAAAATCATGAGAGGAATAGATTGGGTAGATGCACAGAGTATTTTGCCCAGAGTAGGGGAATCGAAGACCAGAGGACATAGGTGAAGGGGAAAAGATTTAATAGGAGTCCGAGGAGTAACTTTTTCATACAAAGGGCGGTGGATGTATGGGACAAGCTGCCAGAGGAGGTAGTTGATGCTGGGACTATCCCATTGTTTAAGAAACAGTTAGACAGGTACATGGATAGGACAGGTTTGGAAGGATATGGACCAAGCGCAGGCAAATGGAACTAGTGTAGCTGGGACATTGTTGGCAGTGTGGGCAAGTTGGGCCGAAGAGCCTGTTTCCACACTGTATCACTCTATGACTCTAAGAAGGGTCTCGACCCAAAACGTCACCCATTCCTTATCTCCTGGGAACACAATGGTTGTCCTCAACACTCCTGTGACTGGATGTGGCTCAATTCTGGCATCTTATTGTAGAAACAATGCTGGTTTAGAAAAAAAACCCAGAATGTTGAAATAAATGAGTGGCTCAGACAGCATTCCTGGAGGATATGGATAGGTGATGTTTCGGGTCGGGACCCTTCCTCATTCTGATCCAACAGTCTGCTTGTGGCCCTGATTATGGGTAGATCTGGACCAGGTACTAACCTGGGTGAGGAGGTTTAAGTGCGGCTGACACATTCAAATACCCATGGTCATGTATCCTGCTACCATTCCCATCTGCACATTTATAAATGAAAAACAACAAATAAAAGGGGCAATGACCAGTGCATGTAGGACCATTCCCCTGCACAGCGAGTCATAGAAACATAGAAATAGGTGCAGGAGGAGGCCATTCGGCCCTTCGAGCCAGCACCGCCATTCATTGTGATCATGGCTGATCGTCCCCTATCAATAACCCATGCCTGCCTTCTCCCCATATCCCTTGACTCCACTAGCCCCAAGAGCTCTATCTAACTCTCTCTTAAATCCATCCAGTGACTTGGCCTCCACTGCCCTCTGTGGCAGGGAATTCCATAAATTCACAACTCTCTGGGTGAAAAAGTTTTTTCTCACCTCAGTCTTAAATGACCTCCCCTTTATTCTAAGAGTCCTGAGTCCCTCAGGAAGGAATTGAGGAAGCGTAATGTAGGAATAATTTCACATTTATATAATTCCTTTACAAACACAAAAGCAGCCAATTTGTGTACAGTAAGGTCCCACAACAGCCACGAGGCCAATTTGCTATTTGAGGCATTAGTAATGGTTGGGATTAAGGGAATATTGCCCTGCTCTTCCTTAAAATGGGACCATGGGAGCGTTTACATCTGGCTCAACGTGTCGCAGTTTAATGTACTCAGCTGAATAAAAGCTGATCTGAAGCTGAAGCATTCTCTCGGTGGTGGCACTGAAGTGGCAGCTTTGATTCTGTGTTCATCTCCGGAGTCGGACTTGAATCCACAATCTTGTAACCTTCTGACTCAGAGGAGGGAGTGCTAACGCAGAGCTATGGCCGAGTAAAACAAAAGCTAACAGGGGGGGGGGGGGGGAAACAAAAGCTAACGGGGGGGGGGGGGGGGGGGGGGAAACAAAAGCTAACGGGGGTGGGGGGGGGGGAACAAAAGCTAACGGGGGTGGGGGGGGAACAAAAGCTAACGGGGGTGGGGGTGGGGGGGGGAAACAAAAGCTAACGGGGGTGGGGGGGGGAACAAAAGCTAACGGGGGTGGGGGTGGGGGGGGGGGAAACAAAAGCTAACGGGGGTGGGGGGGGGGGGGAGAAACAAAAGCTAACGGGGGTGGGGGTGGGGGGGGGGAACAAAAGCTAACGGGGGTGGGGGGGGAACAAAAGCTAACAGGGGTGGGGGGGGGGGGTAAAACAAAAGCTAACGGGGGTGGGGGGGGGGGGGTAAAACAAATCATTCACTGAACAGTAACACTAGCAAAATAAGCTCAATAAAATGTAATGTTACCAAACAGTCATTGAGATAACAGTGCAATTGATGCATCGTCCTTCAGAGCTTGGAATTTAGTCCCTCATCTAGCTAATGGGATTTGAAATCTGCAGGTGAAGACTGAACCATTAAGGTGACTTATACTGAAGATTTATTCAGAAAACTTGCTCTGAAATTTACCAATGAAATTTCTCACTCGAGGTAACCATGGCAATTTGCAGTTGTCCTTGAAATCTTCTGTCAATGTATGATTGTTGATTGCAGCTGCTCTCACTGCAAGAACACTTTCATTCGTTACCGTGGAGGCATTTTAACCACAGTATTCTTGAACCTCCAAGGATTGCACTGTGACTGTGCCTCGCCTTTCATTAACCATCATTTCTAGCTCGATTAGGAAGTACAATAAAAATGTGGGGCTGGCAGACTTAACACATTTACCCCATACTCAGGCCCCCGAATGTGCCTTGTGGGCCACTAGGTAATCTCCAAAATCCTGAGTAGAGGGATTATAAAAACCTTGCGGCGGACAGAACATTACGGAATTAATGTTGCCTTTGTTGTGCAGTATTTTTCAACATTAAACCAACTACAGCACCCATGTGACCTTTTCCATTTCCTTTCACCAATAGAAACAATTTTGCTTCATTAACTCTATCAAAACACGACATCATTTTTAATGTCTGTATTGAATCTCCCTTAACATTTACGACTAGGACGAGAGCAGTCGCAATATTTCCAATCTCCCCATATATCGAAAGTCTCTCATCCTTGAAAGATGTTGCAGTCCAGGATTTCATTAACAACGCACAGAAAGTCTATTACGCCCATTGCTGGATGTTAACTCACTCCTTCGTGTTCCTGCCTGATTTTTCACAAATCCTGCCAACCAGAACATGGGTAGCAGAGGAACACTGAAATGCGATCAAGGCACTCAGCTCCTCGTACACCTTTTGCATTTCAATCACAATGTGGTTGAGCTGCATTTTAGTTCCATTTACGGGTCATGCACTGCAATTACTAGCGTCTAACCTCACCAATATTTCTTGGATTCGGTTATGAAATATTCAACTGATCAATTCTGAGAGATGTTCAGATTTCCATTATCATTTTTATGGCGATAGCTTTCTGATCTCATTCCCAGCTCCAATTGAGTTTGTTCTGGATTTGCCAGCCAAGACCTACGGTAACTGGACAAACTTGTTCCGTTCTGTGTGGAGCATCGGAGGCTGTGGGAAGACCTGATGGAATATATAGAATGATGGGCAGCATAGATAGGGTAGACAGTCAGAACCTTTTTCGCAGAGTGGAAATGTTAAAGACTGGAGGGCATAAATTTAAGGTGAGAAGAGCAAAGTTTAAAGGAGATGTGCAGGACAATTGGTGAGTGCCTGGAGAGTGGTAGGCGCCCGGAACGCACTGCCAGGGGTGGCGGTGGAGGCCTGTGTGGAATTGTGGCATTTCAGAAGCTTTTAGATAGGCACATGGAGATGCAGGGAATGAAGGGATATGGATCACATGCAGGCAGAAGAGATTAGTACAACTTGGCATCATTGTGGGCCGAAAGGCCTGCATCTTTGTTGTACTGTGCTAAATTCTATGCATTCATATTTGCACTCATAATCTGAGAAGTGCTTTATTGCAAATGATGTAATGTTGAAGTGTCGCCACTATTGGCCAATTTTACACGCCAGTTTCTGCACAGCAAGGTCACACAAAAAACATTACAACTTTGCTGTTATTCTGTATTTTCTTTCTAACGTTAGATCCATTTCAAAAATGATCACCTGAGAAAGATAGTCCTGGAGTTTGTACTGAAGTCTCAGAAATGAGATTTGAACCAACTGAGTATATCGTGGTTCAAATTGTAAGAACTCCGTGAAGGTCAAGATCATATGGAATTGCAAGCATCAACAAGCATTTGGCTATCTCCAGCCCACTACAACAGTGGTCCAGTTAGGGTTTTGAAGGTTACTGTAGGTCCCTCACTCCTCCAATTTTGGTGTCACCAGCAAACTTATTAACCAACAACCCATCCACATGTAATTCCAAGTTGCTTATATGTCTCACAAAGAGCTGAGGTCCTAGCACAATTCCCTGTAGAAACCCATTGGTTTAACCTACCATTTCCATAAGCTTTCAATTCAAACATTATTGCAATGAAGCTGCTGGAGACTCAGCAGGTCAAGCAGCATATGTGAAGACAAAGGGATAGTTGACTTTTCGGGCCTTGCATCAAGACCTGCGCTTTGCCTCCACAAATACTATTGAGTTCCCCCCAGTTGGTTTTTGTTTGTAGATACAAGCTGGAGGAACTCAGCAGGTCAGGCAGCATCTCTGGAGAAAAGAAAAGGTGATGTTGCGGGTCGAAACATTTCTTCTGGCCCAACCCGACCCGAATTGACCGGACCCGAAACATCACCTCTTCTTTTTCTCCAGAGATGCTGCCTGACCCGCTGTGTTACTCCAGCAATTTTTGTCTATCTTTGGTGCAACACAGTTCCTTCCAATGCATTTTTTTTGGTCCTGAGTGTAATGTATTCATGCATATGCTAATGAGTTGGTGTTGTATATAAGTAGGGGATGTTGGGTAATAAATCTCTCTTGTGATCCAGGCAGCCTGCGTGTAAGTTGTTATTCATTCTGCCGTCCGGAATATAACAAAATTGGCGGCGAGGATGGGATAGAGTTTGTGAACTCATCCTTTAAATACAGTGCAGGACTGTTTTGAAACACACAGTATTGTTTAACAGTTTAAACAGTAGATACGTTTGTGTCACAGTTGTTTGCGAGCTGGACATGAGAGGCTTGCAGATCCTTTTATGCAGGTGACTGTAGTTTAAAACAGCAGCTGGATAAATCGGCGAGAGTTTGTCAGGCTATCTCTATGTTGTGTCTACGTGGCAAGATGTCATCCTTGGGAGTGTATAACACTGACCATGACATCTGCAACCTTTTGTGTCTTCTCCACTTTATTGTCAATCTCTAACTCCTTCCAGGGAAAGTCTTGCTCACCACCATCTCCTTTCTGCCCCACCCATTTCCCAATCATTTTCTGCTCAATTATTTTGGCTCCCCAAAAAACTAAAATTCTCACCTACATTCAAGTCCATTGCTTCACCCTCCTGAATCAAGTCAAGTCAAGAGAGTTCATCGTCATGTGTCCCAGATAGGACAATGAAATTCTTGCTTGCTGCAGCACCACTACTGGCAACCTAATCCATTTCTAATGCTCCTCTTTTCACTTCAACACTGAGTGTTGTATCACATTGACCAAAGCTTCACGAATCTCCTTGAGACCCACCCAAAAGGTGCTTGCACCATAGAGTAGGGCCAAGCGGGAAAAGGTGACGAATGGTGGAATCTTCTTTTGAGATTAATATTTGAGGAATTAGGTCACGCGCAATTTCATACTTGAGGAATTATCAACAACCTCTGCTCTCTTTTAGAAAGGAGCTGAGGAGGAACTTCTTTAGTCAGAGGGTAGTTAATCTGTGGAACTCATTGCCACAGGGGGCTGTGGAGGTCAAGTCAGTGGGTATTTTTGATGCAGAGATAGACAAATTCTTGATTAGAACGGGTGTCAAGGGTTATGGGGAGAAGGCAGGAAAATGGGATTAGGAGGCAGAGATCAGCCATGATTGAATGGCGGAGTAGACACGATGGGCCGAATGGCCTAATTCTACTCCTATAATTTGTGAATTTGTGAACATCCTCCAGATTATTAATACCAGGCTCCAGGTGTAACAGTTCACTCATATCGTCATTACACTACCACACCTTTATATTCAAATGAATGACATAGAAAGTTAAGTTCTTGTCCCACTTGTGCGTCATTTGCACGTCGTGATAAGCCCTTTACTCATTCACTCCAGCATGTAAAATGTTACAATGCTAACTGCACACAGCTCTAATTGGTAGTGCTCTGAAGCTGAACTCTGGTTTGAAAGAGTACCCTAGGTGGAGGAGATGATAGCAGCTGTCTTCTCCGAGATACTCTGGAAATCATGCAGTTAGTTAATCAGGCGCAAATTAAAGATATCACATCCATTATTAAGAATGCTCTATCCAAAGTTCATCTAGGGCATCTCCAGTGAGGATGTCAATGGCGAAGCCTGGAGTTGAATTAAATGCCTTGAACAAGAGAAAGGCGAGGATGTGCTCCACTTGAGAAAGAGCTGTAACGTTACCACAGATATAAAGTGTGGGGGGTGGAAATGTTTGGAATAGATGGGTGGGGCGGGTTTTTCCCTACAAGAATGGCATTAAGGAGGCTTTTGTATAGGCACATGGAAATGCAGAGAATAGAGGGATGTGGATCATGTGCAGGCAGATGAGATCAGTTCAGCTAGGTATCATGTTTGGCATAAACATTCTGGGATGAAGGGCCCGTTCCTGTGCTGTATTGTTCTTTGTCATCTATGGAGCAAAGGAAATAGGCGACGTTTTGGGTCTGAAGAAGGGTCTCGACCCGAAACGCCGCCTATTTCCTTCGCTCCACAGATGCTGCCTCACCCCCTGAGTTTCTCCAGCTTTTTTGTCTACCTTCGATTTTTGGTCATTGTTCCTTTAAATGACTTGGTTACAAACTACAGTAACCCCACCTCCCTACCTCCCCTATAAATAATGATATTGGAAAAAAAGAAAATAAACAATGATTTGCATTGGTATATCATTCATACTAAAAAGGAAGCAAGGCTAAAAAGTTGAGACATTAAAACAAGTGACTGAGCTAAGATTTATTAACAAACTAAGGGTTTATTAATTGGTTTTAAAGAAGGTCTTAAAGGAGGAGAGGAAAGTGCAGAGGCATGGATAGGTTCATGTGATAGGAGCAGAATTAGGCCATTCGGTCCATCAAGTCTACTCTGCCTTTCAATCATGACTGATCTATTTTTCTCAACCCTCTCAACCCCATTCTCCTGCCTTCTCCCCATAACCCCTGACACCCGTACCAATCAAGAATCTATCTATCTCTGCCTTAAAAATATCCATTGACTTGGCCTCTACGGCCCCTATAGGGAGAGAACTCAATTGCAGAATCACACCTTTGGGTGAGTGAATACACACAGTATTGGGTTCAGCTTGTAAGGCTTTGTTCCCAATGGGAGCTTTCTGAACGTTTTGTGAGACATTAAAGGTGTTATTATGCATTCAAAAAGTATTCAGACCCCTTCACTTTTTCCACATTTTGTTACGTTACAGCCTTATTTTAAAATTGATTAAATTATTTTTGTTTTATCATCATCTACATACAATACCCCAGAACAAAGAAGCGAAAACAGGTGTGTAGAAATTTGTGCAAAGTAATTAAAAAGAAATAACTGGAATATCACATTTACATAAGTATTCAGACCCTTTGCTATGACACTCAAAATTGAGCTTGGGTTCCTCCTGTTTCCATTGATTATCCTTGAGATGTTTCTACAACTTGATTGATGTCCAACAGTGGTAAATTAAATTGATTGGACATGATTTGGAAAGGCACACACCTGTCTATATAAGGTCCCACAGTTGACAGTGCATGTCAGAGCATAAACCAAGCCGTGAAGATGAAGGAATTATCCGTAGACCTCCGGGACAGTATTGTGGCGAGACACAGATCTGGGGAAGCGTATAAAACAATTTCTGCAGCATTGCAGGTCCTAAAGAGCACAGTGGCCTCCGTCATTCTTAAATGGAAGAACTTTGGAACCACCATAGAGTTCTTCATAGAGCTGGCCGCTCTGAGCAATCGGGGGAGAAGGGCCTTGGTCAGGGAGGTGACCAAGAACCTGATGGTCACTCTGACAGAGCTCCAGGATTCCTCTGTGGAGATGGGAGAACCTTCCAGAAGGACATTTATTTCTGCAGCGCTCCACCAATCAGGCCTTTATGGTAGAGTGGCCAGACAGAAGCCACTCCTCAGTAAGAGGCACATGACAGCCGCTTGGAGTTTGCCAAAAGGCATCTAAAGGTCTCTAAGACCATGCAAAACAAGATTCCCTGGTCTGATGAAACCAAGATTGATCTCTTTGGCCTGAATGCCAAGCGTCACGTCTGGAGGAAACCAGGCACCGCTCATCACGGTGAAGCATGGTGGCGGCAGCATCATGCTGTGGGGATGTTTTTCAGAGGCAGGAACTGGGAGACTACTCAGGATCGAGGGAAAGATGAACGGAGCAAAGTACAGAGATCCTTGATGAAAACCTGCTCCAGACCGTTCTGGATACTTATGTAAATGTGATATTTCAGTTATTTCTTTTTAATTACTTTGCAAACATTTCTAAACACTTGTTTTCGCTTTTTTATTATGGGGTATTGTGTGTGGATTGTGATTAAAAAATAAAATAATTTAATCCATTTTAGAATAAAGCTGTAACGTAACAAAATGTGGAAAAAGTGAAGGGGTCTGAATACTTTTTGAATGTGCTGTATAGACAAGAGAGCTGTGTTTGTTATGGTGGTAAATGAAAGCAGTGGCTCGAAGGATTTCTAGGTTAGACAAGGACTGAAGTTCATTGACTGAATTAAAATCCAGAGTTGGGCTTTGAGGTGAATCACAGTGCTACAGTTAAGGTGAAAGGGGAGGGCTGATTTCAAAAAGAGGATCAGAATTTAAAAATTGCATTCTAAGCTAAATGCGGGCTGAGGTGTGTCAGTGAGTTGATGGCAATTGGAACTTGCTGTGAATTGGAAGATGGACGGCCGGGATTTGGAAACGTTCTGGAACATCTGCCGGGAGTACATTGGCACAAAAGTTGTCAGCACACACAGAAGTTGTCAGCTTGCTGCGTTTATGTAGAGACAACATTGGGTCCATGTGAGAATCAGCAACGTATGGCACGTGGCTGTTTGATCAGCGTTCAACTCTCCGGAGGTGTCATTGAGTTTCCAGCAAAGATTAATTGAGGACTGATTTACGCAACCATGGAGAAAATTCTTACAGGCTTTACAGAGATTAAATGTGAAAAAATTCCATGAGCACTTTCCTGCTGATTAACTATGAAAGTCCTCTACGGCATTTAAAAAGGTAATGAGGAGTTTGTTCACGTTTCAAGTTAGTGTGGTATTAATAACAAATTTGGCCAACTAGTGGTTGCGAAGGGAAGGGTGATTTGTGGGGCGCACAACTTGTGACAAGTTATTTGTCTTATTTATTCATTCTCAGGTGTGAATGTTCCTGGTAACTAGCATTTATTGTTTATCTCCAATAATCCCCAAACTGAGGACCAAACAAGCGACAGCCATGGGTTTATAGACACTTACAGGCCACACCATGTAAGGATGGTAATTTACATTCCCTGACAGATAATAGTGAATTTGTTGGACTTGGGTCATAAGGGATAGGAGCAGAATTAGGCCGTTCAGCCCATCAAGTCTACTCCATTATTCAATCGTGGATGGACAATCTCTCCCTCCTAACCCCATTCTCCTGCCTTTTCCCCCATAACCTCATGATCACCACACGATCGCCACATGTTCGCTGGTGGTCTCTGGTGAGTCTCCTTCATAGTCGCGAGGAGTTCCCGCATTCTGGGAACCAGTCACGGCCTCAGTATGGTCGCAGCAAATTTTTCGACACGTTGAAACATTTTCTGCAATCAAAAATTGGTCGCCATGGAGAAAATCGATAATCCTGTAGTTGTAGGTACAGTTGTAGTGGAGTCGCCATGTAGTTATGGGTAGTCGAGGTAGTCGTACGTAGTTTTAGTTAATTGTCTTTGCTGACCGGGCGTTTTCATTAGTTCATTGGGGGGAAAAAACGTAAGCACGAGTTTTCAGAACCAAGGAAAACTGACCGGTAATGTTAAATGCCCGCTAAACTTCACAGCTGTGTATCTCTGGCTTATTAAAAGTTGTCTGGCTTCTTAAAAGTATCTCCACTCCTTCTCCACCCCTTCTCCCTGCTCCCCCCCCCCCCCCTGCTCTTTTAAAGGACTTACCATACACTGTGCTAGCCGACTTAACCCTCCTGTTCATCGCGGTGTGTGTCTGCATCACCTTGGCTTTGCACCGTGTGAATTTCAGACAGCGCTCCCCCACTTTCCCTGGCCCCCGCCTTTGCCATGTGTTTGTGTGTGTGTGTGTGTGTGTGTGTGTGTGTGTGTGTGTGTGTGTGTGTGGCGTGAGTGTCGTGTGTGTGGTGTGTGTGTGTGTGTGTGTGTGTGTGTGTGTGTGTGTGTGGCGTGAGTGTCGTGTGTGTGTGTGTGTGTGTGTGTGTGTGTGTGGCGTGAGCGTGTGTGTGTGTGTGTGTGTGTGTGTGTGTGTGTGTGTGTGTGTGTGTGTGTGTGTGTGTGGCGTGAGTGTTGTGAGGTGTGTGTGTGGGGGTGTGGGTGTGTGTGTGTGATGTGTGTGTGGTGTGAGTGTGGTGAGGTGTGTGTGTGTGGCGTGAGTGTTGTGAGGTGCGTGTGTGTGTGTCTGCGTTTGTGTGTGTGTGTGTGTGTGTGGCTGTATGTGTGTGTGTGTGTGTGTGGCGTGAGTGTCGTGTGTGTGGTGTGTCGTGTGTGTGTGTGTGTGTGGGGTGTGTGTGTGGGGTGTGTGTGTGTGTGTGTGTGTGTCGTGTGGTGTGTGTGCGTGTGCGTGTGCGTGTGCGTGGTGTGTGTGTCAATCTGACAGTCACCGTTCCAGTTTGCGGTTTTTCAGGCGAGTGCCGTGAGCTTGAAGGTCGCAGACAGTCAGCTGAAAAGTCGCCCAAGTGGGACAGGCCCTTAACTGCTATCTTACCACATTGTTCCATACGGTACAGATTGGAATATGTCCAACTGAAGATAGAAGCGCAAAAGTTAAATGGAGCAAATGGGCTGCACTTATGTGGATGTGGACTGATGGATTGTTGATGTTGTGGAAAATGCATCCAAGGAAGCACTGGTAATAATGCTTTTCAAGGAAAAGTGCGATGCTTTGCTTTCACTACAATTATTTTTTGACAGGAATGAATTATTCTGACTGCTCCTTGTAAGCACTGCACTCACATTTGCTGCTTAATGATGTAACTAAGCAAAACCATATATAGTAATTTACCCACAGCAGAGGCTGTTGTAAATACCTCTGATCACTGCAAATATTTCATCCAAGCTGCTGTTAGTGCAAACTATTTTCAGTGCATTGTAGGATCACATACTGTCCTTCATTTCAAAATCCCTACAGATCTGTCACGTCCTGTGGATGAGACATTAAATGAGGTCCTATCTGCTTTTGCAAAAATGAGATTTCAATGATCACCTTGGACTATGGCAGTGAAGCCCAAGTCTACTTAGGTTTGACATGAGTTGCAAAGATGTTTAGGGGAAATCCAAGATAGTATTTTTCGTCACCCATGGAGTGATTGCAATCTGAAACATCTTGCCTGTCAAGTGACAGAAGCAACACTCTCACAGCACCTGGATGCAGTGAAGACAGTAGAAGGATGAGAGGGCATCTTATCTGGATTTAAGAGAGTTAGATAGAGCTCTATGGGATAGTGGAATCAAGGGATATGGGGAGAAGGCAGGCACAGGTTATTGATTGGGGACGATCAGCCATGATCACAATGAATAGCGGTGCTGGCTCAAAGGGCCAAATGGCCTCCTCCTGCACCTATTCACCTAAAATTCTTAAGGGATTGGACAGGCTAGATAAACAATATAACAAGGGAAAATGTAATAGATATAGGTGTACATAGATGTAAGGGAAAATGTTCCCAATGTCGGGGGAGTCCAGAACCAGGGGTCACAGTTTAAGAATAAGATGTAGGCCATTTAGTACTGAGATGAGGAAAAACCTTTCCAGCCAGAGTTGTGAATCTGTGGAATTCTCTGCCACAGAAGGCAGTGGATGCCAATTCACTGGATGTTTCAAGAGAAAGTTAGATATAGCTCTTAGGGCTAATGGAATCAAGGGATAAGGGGAGAAAGCAGGAAAGGGGTACTGGTTTTGGATGATCTGCCATGATCATATTGAAAGGCAGTGCTGGCTCGAAGGGCCAACTGGCCTACTCTTGCACCTATTTTCTATGTTTCTTTGGACCAAGTGCAGGTACATAGGATGAATATAGATAGGTTCTCGATGGTCGGATGGAAATGGTGGAACAATGGGGCCTCGTCCTGTGACATACAACTCCATGAGCAGGATATTTCCCTCTTGGTGTCCAAGTCAATATGTGTTCCTCAAGGAACATCACTAAAACTGATCAATATCACACTGCTGTTTATGAAACCTTCTTGTGAGCAAGATGGGTGTTAGATATCCGCTATTACAACACTGATCACGATTTGAAACTTACTGAAACGCCAGTGTAATGATTTGGGATGTCTCAAAGCCATGGAAGATATTACATATATAACAGTTATTCATCACATATGATCTTCTCACTGGGATCAGGGTTTCAAGTGAATGGGTTCATGTTTGGCAATGGGAAGATGTGTAACGTATTCATATATGATACTGATTACAAGCATGACATCTTTACATATATCACCGTACCTGTACTAGTGCGATAAGTCCCTGTGAGAGATGCCTGGAGCGGGTCTCCTTGACTTTGACTGAGACTCCTCAAAGGGGGCTTTTGATAAACTCTATCTTCATATATGGGGTCAATGTGGTGCTCTGGAGACTGCAGTGGGCGCAGGTCTGGGCCCAGGTGCCCATGTTGGCTGCTGTAGGAGGCACGAGAGCTAGCTGTGATGCACAAGAGAAAACAAGAGTTTGAATGTTCAAAATTCGCGTTCAATGTAAGCAGCATTAAAGATGTACAGATTCTGGCCTAGCAACGAACAACCTTATCACCCTAAAGGCCAATGGTATGTTAGCATTCATAGCAAAAGGATTTGAGTATAGGAGCAGGGAGGTTCTACTGCAGTTGTACAGGGTCTTGGTGAGACCACACCTGGAGTATTGCGTACAGTTTTGGTCTCCAAATCTGAGGAAAGACATTCTTGCCATAGAGGGAGTACAGAGAAGGTTCACCAGGCTGATTCCTGGGATGTCAGGACTTTCATACGAAGAAAGACTGGATAGACTCGGCTTGTACTCGCTAGAATTTAGAATATTGAGGGGGGATCTTATAGAAACTTACAAAATTCTTAAGGGGTTGGACAGGCTAGATGCAGGAAGATTGTTCCCGATGTTGGGGAAGTCCAGAACAAGGGGTCACAGTTTAAGGATAAGGGGGAAATCTTTTAGGACCGAGATGAGGAAAACATTTTTCACACAGTGAGTGGTGAATCTGTGGAATTCTCTGCCACAGAAGGTAGTTGAGGCCAGTTCATTGGCTATATTTAAGAGGGAGTTAGATGTGGCCCTTGTGGCTAAAGGGATCAGGGGGTATGGAGAGAAGGCAGGTACAGGATACTGAGTTGGATGATCAGCCATGATCATATTGAATGGCGGTGCAGGCTCGAATGGCCGAATGGCCTACTCCTGCACCTATTGTCTATGTTTCTAAAACAGCATCGTGAGTGTGTGAAAGTCACAACCAATCCTATGGTTCACAGAGAAGAATTTTGGGGGGTTTCTGTCCTGAGGCTTCTGTCTGTTCATCCAAATTCTTGCTGCTTCTGACCTTTAGCCCAGCAGCTGTGATTACAGCAGCTGGCTCCTGAACAGACATTCCTCAATACAACCAGCACTCTTATCATTGCCACTTATAATTGCTGAAATGATAGATGGCTGGGGCAGGAGAGGGTATGTTAGAGATCTCTCAGGAGAAGGCAGGATTCAGAGGTTGGAGAGACCTGGGATAGCTGGTGAAAACAATAACTGCTGGAGGCATGTTCTTCATGGGATCTTCCAGAGGGCTTGCCTGGCAGAAGGTTGCCAGGCAAGTCTCTGCAAGAGAAAACCCATATGAGCACAACAAACTTTAGTATGAATGATTTTTTTAAATGTTTTTTAAAATTTATATTTATTTATTAGAAGTACAGTAAGTTACAGTAGTACCACCACATATATCATTACATTTGTTGTACCCCTTCATTTTTTGAGCTTTAAGAAAGATAGAAATAAAGGAAGTAAGGAAAGTGAGAAAGAGTCGTGAAAGTGGGAGAAAGTGTTGGGAATAAAAAGCCCATTAGAGAAAGAGAGTTAGAGAAGAAAGTTAAGAAATAGACCCTAGAAAAGAGAGAAAGAAAGAGAAACAGTTGCTCTATTATAAAAAACTACGCAAAAAGAGATATACCAACTTCATATTTTTCATCCCCCATTACCAGATCCTGGCACCATTTATTTTTTAAACTACCGTTGCACCTTATACTTGTAGTAAGTCAATAAATGCAGACCTAGCATGAATGATTTTAATATAATACTTAATGTTATGGATAGTGTTAGTCGTATCACATTGACTCTTCGACCAAGAAAGCGCACCAACACGTCTACTTCTTCAGAAGACTAAAGAAATTTGACATGTCTCAAATTACTCTGGGGAAGCCTGCTGTGTGTGCCAATTCTTCCTGCTAATCGTGCTGAAGTGTTCTCTCCTTGAGCACATCGTTTGGTGACCTCTCTGATATGATGGTAGCAACAAACCATGACATGTGGCAAAAATCAGCAGCAAATGCTTGGAATGACTGTGAGGTCAACAGACTGAGAGCGACCATGATCTCCATAGAGTGAAGTGGGCATGGCACATATGCAAGGTTATGTATGAGGTCACAGAATGGCTGGATTGTGCTCATGTATTGTCTTTCAGCTGACTGGCTAGCACACAACAAAAGCTTTTCACTGTGCCTCAGTACACGTGACAATAAACTAAACTCAACCTCCAGAACGTCTGAGAAAAAGGCATCAATTTGAGTGTTTGTCTTTTAAACAACACAGTTGCAGGGAAGGTAGACAAAAGTGCTGGAGAAACGCAGCGGGTGCAGCAGCAGGGTGCATGGAGCGAAGGAAATAGTCAATGTTTCGGGCCGAAACCCTTCTTCAGACTTCAAACAAGGTTAATCAAATCTGTCTGTGCTAGGATTAAGAAAAAGGAGTTAAATGTTTCATATCAGTGACACTGGTGATATTGGAGATAGATTTGTACTGTAGCTAAATCCTTTTGGCAGAGTTTTGTGCTGGTGAAAAGATGGCTGCGCAAATATAAATCCTGTAGGAAAAACAGCAGCTGAACTTCCCAAAGAGGGCTAAGATTCACGGGAAGGGAACAGTATGGCAGGGCCCTTGGTTAAGACAATTTGTCAACGGCAAAACTCTGTTTTCTATTAAGTCACACACACCAAGGAATGGCTGGGTCTCGCTCTCTGGGTCCAGTGACACATGCAGTCAGGCCTCTACTCAATATGAAGTCAAGGCCCCTTTATCCATTTCTTTATGAAACAAGATGTGATTACAATTGTTTGGGGGATGTGGGGAGGTGGTTTGGGGAGGGCTGGCTGGGGGGTAGAGTTGGTTAGAAAACCTCTCTCCATTTTATCCCAGTCCATGGGCAACACAGGTTTCATTGATTAATTAGCACAGGAGAGGGGAGAAGGACCATGGCGCGAATGGTCTTTGATTATGTTGGCTGCTTTCCCAAGGCAATGTGAAGTTTAGATACAGTCGATGGGTGAAGGCTGGTTGTATGATGGACTGGACCGCACACATCACATTACAATGAACTATTTCAGCATGAATGACTGCAAATATAGTCATTAGTGTTAGGACCAATATTACTGGTACCACATTGATGCCACGGCCAAGCAAACATACTGACACCTCTAGGAAATTCGGCATGTCTCAAATCATTCTTACCCATTTCTAGAGATGTACTATAGAAACCATCCAATCAGGATGCATCACAGTTTGGTCATGGCAACTATAATGTCCAAGACCACAAAAACTGCAGAGAGCTATGGATGCATTCCAGTACATCATGCAATCCATCCTCCCATCTACACCTTAGCATAATCACAAACCATTCTCTCTTCTTTCCTCACCTGTTGGGCAGAAGATACGAAATCTTCCACCAAATTCAATGACAGCTTCTTTCCTGCAATAACCAGTCTTGTACGGACCTCTTATAACAAGCATTACCAATCCTTCAATCTACCTTGATCTTATAACCATATAACAATTACAGCACGGAAACAGGCCATCTCGGCCCAACAAGTCCGTGCCGAACAATTATTTTCCCTTAGTCTCACCTTCCTGCACTCATACCATAACCCTCCATTCCCTTCTCATCCATATGCCTATCCAATTTATTTTTATTTATTCCCTTAGTCCCACCTTCCTGCACTCGTTCTTTTATCGGCACTTTCTCTGGAACTGTTACATTGTATTCTGAAGAAGGTTCTGAACCGAAACGTCACCTATCCATTTTCTCCAGAGACGCCGCCCGGAGCCACTCCTGCATGAAGTGTCTATCTTTTATATTGTGCCGTTTGATTGGAATTGGATATGGTTGATTTACCTGGATAGCCCGAAAAACATTTTTTTCACATGACAATAACAAATCAATACTAACAGAGGGGCCTAGATTACATTCTGGGACTATATGTTCAAATACCATCATTTTTGCTGGGGAATTCTATTCAACTAATTACACGTCAGGTGTATACCAGCAATATGCAGTTCCTTCCTACGCACTTCAGAAGAGAAAATAGCTTATAATGAACATGATATTATCTGAAAATTGTTAAAATGCCAACTGGTCGAATAATCACCGCAGAAAATCTGTTATCTTTACCCTCTTATGTAAATATCACTCTTGTCCCACCAATGGACTTAAACCTGCTGTGCAAAATGACCCTAGAAGCTACTCAGTTCAGAGGCAATTACGGATAGGCAATAAGCGATGTAAATGAGTACACGGACAAGCAAAGGCTTATGACAAATTGATATTGGACATGCTGCCTTTGTGAGAAGGCAAAATAATGGCAGGCTTAGTAGAATTGCTCCTGCTCTTGGTGATGGCCAGGATAAGTGGTTCAAAGTTCTCCTCAGCATCAAATATGACATTGAGGTTATGATCACCGTGATTCTGCCTCCCCTAGCTGAGGGGGTTGGAGTCATAGGCTAGGGGGTGACATTTGCATGCGGCACTAAAGACATAGGCTTCCCCCCTTCATTCTTAATTGGAGGACGTCTCTGGTCATCCAGTACTGGAAGTTGCATGAGCCGTGTGACCATGTAGAGGCACAGACAGCTGTAGAGGCCAAGTCAGTGGATATTTATAAGGCAGAGATAGATGGATTCTTGATTAGTACGGGTGTCAGAGGTTATGGGGGAAGGCAGGAGAATGGGATGATGAGGAAGAGAGAGATCTGCCAATTGCGTACAGTTTTGGTCTCCTAATCTGAGGAAAGACATTCTTGCCGTAGAGGGAGTACAGAGAAGGTTCACCAGACTGATTCCTGGGATATCAGGACTTTCAAATGAAGAAAGACTGGATAGACTCGGCTTGTACTCGCTAGAATTTAGAAGATTGAGGGGGGATCTTATAGAAACTTACAAAATTCTTAAGGGGTTGGATAGGCTAGATGCAGGAAGATTGTTCCCGATGTTGGGAAAGTCCAGAACAAGGGGTCACAGTTTAAGGATAAGGGGGAAATCTTTTAGGACCGAGATGAGGAAAACATTTTTCACACAGAGAGTGGTGAATCTGTGGAACTCTCTGCCACAGAAGGTAGTTGAGGCCAGTTCATTGGCTATATTTAAGAGGGAGTTAGATGTGGCCCTTGTGGCTGAAGGGATCAGGGGGTATGGAGAGAAGGCAGGTACAGGATACTGAGTTGGATGATCAGCCATCATCATATTGAATGGTGGTGCAGGCTCGAAGGGCCGAAAGGCCTCTACTCCTGCACCTATTTTCCATGTTTCTATGTTTCTATGATGAAATTGATGGGCCAAATGGCCTAATTCTACACCTATTCCTTATGACCTTATGACATTGAAGAGACTAAGAGAACGGCTAAGAGGGCGGCACAGTGGCGTTGAGATAGAGTTGCTGCCTTACAGCGCCAGAGACCTGGGTTCGATCCTGACTACGAGTGCTGGCTGTACAGAGTTTGTACGTTATCCCTGTGACTGTGTGGGTTTTCCCGGGTGTTCCCGTTTCCTCACACACACCAAAGAAGTACAGATTTGCAGGTTAATTGGCTTCGGTCAAATTGTAAATTGTAAATTTTCCCAGCGTGTTAGTGCACGGGGTGATCGCTGGTCGGCATGGACTCTGTGAGTCGAAGGCCCAGAGTCCAAGGCTCTGTCTCTCTAATGTCTAAAGAAGAAGTAGCACGTCTGGAACAAGGTGTTGCCAATATAAATGTGAGCATCATTACCCAGAGGCTAAGGGCGTGAAAGAAATTTGAAGTAATCTGACTTTAATTACAGACAGACAGCGTAAGAAGTAACTAGGATTTTAAAAATGAAGTCTTATACCTGCATAAGGGGGAGAAAAATCAATTGAACAAATCAATAATTGTTCACTGATCACATTATAAACACATAACAATTACAGCACGGAAACAGGCCATCTCGGCCCTTCTAGTCCGTGCCGAACACTTACTCTCACCTAGTCCCATCTACCTGCACTCAGACCATAACCCTCCATTCCTTTCCCGTCCATATACCTATCCAATTTATTTTTAAATGATAAAATCGAACCTGCCTCCACCATTTCCACTAGAAGCTCATTCCACACAGCTACCACTCTCTGAGTAAAGAAGTTCCTCCTCATGTTACCCCTAAACTTCTGTCCCTTAATTCTCAAGTCATGTCCTCTTGTTTGAATCTTCCCTACTCTCAATGGAAAAAGCTTATCCACGTCAACTCTGTCTATCCCTCTCATCATTTTAAAGACCTCTATCAAGCCCCCCCTTAACCTTCTGCACTGCAAAGAATAAAGACCTAACTTGTTCAACCTTTCTCTGTAACTTAGGTGTTGAAACCCAGGCAACATTCTAGTAAATTACAACACTACTGAGGTCAGTCAACGTGCTGGGATTAGGATCAAGGCGCAGGGTTTAGGCTGACCTGACTGTGTTTGACCACAACCAGCTGCATGATGAGGAAAGGGATTCACCCCAAAAGAATATACATTAAATTCACCATCCGGAAGGGCACAAGGCCACGAGGAGTATGACTGCGTGTGTGTGTGAGTGTTACCATGTGTAACATCTGCGAAAGGGAGCTTGTGTATGTGAGAGAGAGAGAGAGAGAGAGAGATCAGTGGGTGCAGGTTATATATTAGTGTGGTGTGAGAGAGAATGTGAGGGATAACCAGACACATGTATTAGAAGGGTATAAGTGTGAGAGAGCACACAAGTGAGAGAGCAACTATGCCCATGCATGTGGAAGTATGAGAAAGCATCCGTGTAGGAGGAGGAGTAATTTTACTCACATAGACTTTTCTGTCAAAATATGGATATGAATATACTGGATATATTCCTGAGATCATGGTACGAGGGTACACTGATACATGATTCATTAAACTGCAACAGAGTTAGCAGAACTTCAGATTGACACATAAAACTGGAGTACTCAGGCAGCATCTCTGGAGAGAGGGAATGGGTGACGTTTCTGGTCGAGACACTTCTTCAGACTGGTCTGCATCACAGGCACAGCAGAACGTCTGCTTCCATCCAGCCACCCGACATTAATATATAATATAAATGAACTCACATTGCTGGGCTCTGATAAAAATGAATGAATGCAAATAATTATAAAGTCTATTTTGAACTGTGTTTGGATAAAACTAGGACCCTATAGTTAGCCTCGACCAGCAGCTGTGATCTAAATGAAGGAAAGAAGGTCACCTCCCCACTAACAGCTGCAGGAGGGTTGGAGGATTAATGATTGGGCCGCGGGAACTGATTGCACAGGGAAGTGATTGCTGATTGCAGCGAGCATTGCCTCCAATTAAAGGCTCATTTCCGCAATTTCAAATCAGAGCTAGAGACCGGAGCCCACTGATAGGAGAACGCATCCATATCATTCCTTGAAATGCTGTTCTGCATCACAGGCAACAGAAGTGTAATCATTTGTAATTAGCTCCACTAAATCAATCTATTGTCTTGGACATATCACGTTCTCACAGCTTCCTGTTTTAAGCTTTTACTTTCTTCATGTGTTGGAGTTGGTGGAATCTCTCAGGATGTTTTCTGATCAACAACTTTTTTATCTCTCTGCTCATGTTGTAAATTAACAAGAATGTTCCAAGTCATGAGCTTTCCTTTAAACTGAAACCCTTTCATTTTGTGTAAAGCATATTTCGTAGTCTTAGGTTGGACAAAGCACTCTACAGCCAGGCAAGTATATATAACCATACTAGACCAAGTGCAGACCCGTTGGGTCTGTTCCCCCAACGTGCGGTTGTGGGGGGGGAGGCGGCATGCAGCGTCACGCACTAACTATCCCCCCCCCCCCCCGCACTCACGCTAATGGAGGGGATGAGGAGAGAGAGAGAGAGGGGGGAGAGGGGGGGAGGAGAGGGGGGGAGTGCTGAGAGGGGGGTGAGATGAGGGGCAGGGGAGTGGTGGGGAGCAGAGGGAGGGAGGGTGGAGGGAAGGGGGTAGGGGTGTGTGGAGGGGAGGGGGGTTTGGGGAGGGACAGTGGGGGAGGGGATGGAGGGGAGGAGGGGTAGAAAAAGAGGGGGGAGAGGAGAGGGGAGAGAGGAGAGGGGGGAGTGGAGAGGGGGCAGAGGAGAAGAGGATGAGAGGAGAGGGGGGAGAGGAGAGGGGGGGAGAGGAGAGGGGGGGAGAGGAGAGGGGGAGAGGAGAGGGGGGAGAGGAGAGGAGGGGGAGAGGAGAGGGGGGGAGAGGAGAGAGGAGAGGGAGGGAGAGGAGAGGGAGGGGGGGGGAGAGGAGAGGGAGGGGGGGGAGAGGAGAGGGAGGGGGGGGGAGAGGAGAGGGAGGGGGGGAGAGGAGAGGGAGGGGGAGAGGAGAGGGAGGGGGGAGAGAGAGAGTGCCTTTTTACTTCAACCCAAACCCAAACAACCATTTGCAGGCAGTGCTTTTTTTTTACCTCTAACCATATTTTCATTTTCAAACCAAATTAAGGGTACTCACAGTGCTGTAGACATTTGTCAGTGTCATTCAGAGGCACACCACTTGCAGAGACTGATTGAGGCACACCACTTGCAGAGACTGATTGAGGCACACCACTTGCAGAGACTGATTGAGGCACACCACTTGCAGAGACTGATTGAGGCACACCACTTCCTGGATTTATAGTCCCTCCCCCTCCCTCCAGCAGGGGCAGCAGAGAGAATGGGGAATTTTGTAAAAACATTAATATCTCTGTCAATTTTCATCGACGGGAAAAATCCTCGGCACACATGCGGCGGAGGGGGGCTCTGAGCGAGGTGGCCAAAAATGACGGCCGTAGGTGGCGGCGTACTCTCGGAAATCGCAGCACAGAAAGCCAAAACCGGTCAAGAACAGACTTTTAGTAATATAGATAACAATTACAGCACGGAAAACAGGCCATCTCGGCCCTTCAAGTCCATGCCGACCACTTATTCTCCCCTAGTCCCATCTACCTGCACTCATACCATAACCCTCCATTCCTTTCCCGTCCATATACCTATCCAATTTATTTTTAAATGATAAAATCGAACCTGCCTCCACCACTTCCACTGGAAGCTCATTCCACACAGCTACCACTCTCTGAGTAAAGAAGTTCCCCCTCATGTTACCCCTAAACTTCTGTCCCTTAATTCTCAAGTCAATTCTCAATTCTTAATTTTCAAGTCAAAGTAATTTTGATTTGTAGTCGACATTGCAATGGAAGTCACTGTATTGGACAGTGGTTTTTATACTTGACAGTGAGATTCATTGGCAATACATTCAATGGACCTGTTCAATTTGTTCCCTAACTCCATCTTTTTGGTTTAGGATGAGGTCCCTTTATCCCTTTCATTGGCAAATTGTCCACAATATCCATGAGTTTCTGGTGAGAAGAGAACACTAAATAACTGATAAGACACAAAAAGCTGGAGTAACTCAGCGGGACAGGCAGCATCTCTGGAGAGAAGTAATGGGTGACGTTTCGGGTCGAGACCCTTCTTCAGACCCAACCCGATGCAAAACAGTCTCGACCCGAAACGTCACCCATTCCTTCTCTCCAGAGATGCTGCCTATCCCGCTGAGTAACTACAGCTTTTTGTGTCTAACTTTGGTTTAAACCAGCATCTGCATTTCCTTCCTACACTAAATATCTGATGCCACATGTAGTTAAAAGCGTTTCCTGATAACACCCACAAAGGGCCGATTTTCTCAGTCATGGCAGGTTGACACTAGATATTGTTTCTCTGTACTTATCCTGTTGAATCCTGTTACCATCTGAAACACTTTGCTCATTTCTGTTCCTCCCACGGATGCAGGCTACATTTCTGTATACTATCTTCAGAATTTAAACCCTGGCATCTTTCTGGTGGAGATGTCTACAGAGCCAATACATTTTGTTTCTGAAAAGTAGCGCCAGACTGAATGCAAAGGTTTAGTCCATGCTTGTCAATGTTGTATCTTTTCTCCAACGTTGGAGGATAGTTATCACAGGGCACAAGTACCCTCATTAGGAAGGTGGATGATCACTGACTGGATTGTCTCCTGGTTTTGGAAAAGATTATTTGACAGATCTGTCCACATTGGTGCTGGCCAGAGCATTAAAAGAGGCAATCATTTTTAATCGAGTGATTATCCTGTTATCTCTGCAACATGTGACGCTGAGATCTCATGAAACAGAGCCAGCCACTGTATGAGTTTTTTGATGCAACAGTTTAATTCTGAATTGAAGGGGCACACTAGTAAGGAACTTAATTCTGGTCTGTAACTTAATTTCCAGCGCATTACTGTTGAGCAGCTTCCTGGTTGGGATGGTCAAGACATGGACCTGCAGTGGTCTCCACAATTTTTCCTACATTTGTTAGTCTTGCAATATACTCCCTATGCCAGAGTTGTCTGAGTACATCAGTGCAATGTCACCAGTCAGCTGTGGAGGACTGATACTGATACAACTTACATGCACATAAAATGATGTACCTGCAGTCAACTGTGGAGGACAGAAACTAATTCAAGTTGCATTGTCAGATGAAGCCCTTTATGTGGTAATTTCAACTAGACTGGCAAAAAGTCAGTAGGCAGCAAAAACGCAACTTCCAGGGGAGCAGAATGTGACTTCATCTGGTACAGCCTACCACAATATGCCACTGGGATAGAGTGATAGATACAGTGTGGAAACAGGCCCTTCAGCCCAACTTGCCCACACCAGCCAACATGTCCCAGCTACACTGGTCCCACCTGCCAGCATTTGGCCCATATCCCTCCAAACCTGTCCTATCCATGCCATGTACCTGTCCAACTGCTTCTTAAATGTTGGGGTGGTCCCTGCCTCAACTACCCCCTGTGGCAGCTTGTTCCATACATCCACCACCCTTTGTGCGAAAAGGTTACCCCTCAGATTCCGAATAAATCTTTTCCCCTTCACCTTAAACTTAAGGGTCTGTCCCACCAGCATGCGGTTGCATGCATCTAGCGTGACCATACGTGGTCGCCTCAAGCGACAACGTTTGGTCGCGCTAGACGCATGTAATCGCATGCTGGTGGGACAGGCCCTTTATACAGATGTAAAGACTTCACTGCTGGATCATGGACAATATTGTTTGTTACACTGCTTACTTTTGGATTTTTTGTGAATCATCTTCTTCCCTGCTACTGAACTATATATAGGAACAATTTGGCCTGTTTTATGTAATGTTCATTCCTGGCTTTGTAGTATTAAGGTCAGTGACAAATAACGTGAACTCCAATCAAATGCAATCTCAACTATTTACCACAATATCTATGAATCGTGTTAACTAGTCGACATGAAAACAAAACTGCGACTGGGAAATCTAAAGAGCAACCAGAATGTGGAGCTCACTGTTATAAGTAATGAACTTGAAATTTAAAATCCCACACAACATGGTCCAAGTTCCATCGTCTTATCATCTAGAGTAGAGAGATTACTCATGATTCTTTATTGTCCAGATTGTATTCACGGCAAACTGAACAAACCCTTCATTACTGTATAGATTTTTATCACCTCACTCCTCTCAAGAGCAAACAGCCCCAGACTATTCAACCGATTGTTCCCATTTGCTACTGTGCACAATCTCTTCTGAGCTTGGCAATGGTAAAGACATTTGGCTAAATGATGAAAATGCCGGAGAGCCAGATTAGATTACCTGCCAGGCTGCCGGGCCTCTGCAGTGTACTCCTCTCGTACAGCTCCTGAGTGTGTTTGCTGTATGGGTCAGAGGTGTGGGTGAGACGTTTGGTGGGCGACAGCGTGGCGTAGCTGGGCTGGGCTGAGCTGGGCTGGTGCGCGGGCGAGGTGACGGCGTTGGCCGGCGAGGAGGGAGAGAGGGTGGCAGAGGACACGGCGATGTTGACTGGCGAGCTGGTGCTGTAGGACTTGGACAGGCGGCTGGGGGAGGCCGTCTGCTTGGGCGAGGCGATCCGCTGGGTGGTGTAGACTCCGCTCTCCGCGGCCGAGCCTGCCCTCTGGAGCTTGGGCGGTGAGCCAGTCCTCTGGAGGGACATGGGCGAGCTCACTCTCTGAGCGGGCAGCGTGGCACTGACATAGTAGACCGAAGATGGATGCTGTGCCTCTGGCAAGCGGAATGCACTGGCGTGGCTCGGTACGAAGGTGTCCCTTGACTGTGTTGTGGAGTGAGATGGGGACGACTCCGACCCTGATGTACGACTGCTGTCGCCTGCCCGGTTAACCTAGAGGGGAAACAAGAGAAAGAGAAGTCAAATTGTATAAAATTAGGAGAGGCATAGATAGGGTAGACAGTCACAACCTTTTCCCCCCTCAGGGAGGAAATATCAAAGACATCGCTTTATGATGAGAGGGGCAAAGTTTAAAGGAGGTGTGCAAGACACTGCCTCGGCAAGACCAGTAGCGTATTCAATGACGTCACATCTTGGCCACTCCCTCTTCTTCCCTCTCCCTTCGGGCAAGAGGTACAGAAGTATGAAAACGCACACCTCCAGATTCAGGGACAGTTTCTTCCCAGCTGTTAATGGCAACTAAACCATCCTACCACAACCAGAGAGCAGTCCTGAACTAACGACCTCATTGGAGACCCTCGGACTATCTTTGATCGGACTTCACTGGCTTTATCTTGCACTAAACATTATTCAAGTTATCCCCTTTATGGTGTATCTGTAGACTGTGAACGGCTCGATTGTAATCATGTGTTCTCTTTCCGCTGAATGGTTAGCACACAACAAATATTTTTCACTGTATCTCGATACACGTGACAATAAACTAAACTAAAGACATGTTTGTTTTTACACAGAGTGGTGTGTGTCTGGAGTGGAGGTGATGGCAGATACAATAGAGCCATTTAAAAGGCTTTTAGATAGGCATATAGATATGCAGGGAATGGAGGAATATGGATCATATGCAGGCAGATGAGATTAGTTAATTTGGTGTCCTGTACAGCTCGGACATCATGGATTGAAGAGCCTGTTCCTGGGTTGCACTGTTATATATTCTGCATTCTAAATTAATGCTGCACTAACCGTAGTAACCTTCATTTGTGTTTTGAGTCACTTCAGAGTTGCAGAATGATGACTGTCATATGAGGAAAGATTGAAAAGACTAGGCTTGTATTCACTGGAGTTTAGAAGGATGAGGGGTGTTCTTATAGAAACATATAAAATTATAAAAGGACTGGACAAGCTAGATGCAGGAAACATGGTCCCAATGTTGGGCGAGTCCAGAACCAGGGGCCACAGTCTTAGAATAAAGGGGAGGTCATTAAAGACTGAGGTGAGAAAAACCATTTTCACCCAAAGAGTTGAGAATTTATGGAATTCCCTGCCACAGAGGGCAGTGGAGGCCAAGTCACTGGATGGATTTAAGAGAGAGTTAGATAGAGCTCTAGGGGCTAGTGGAGTCAAGGGATATGGGGAGAAGGCAGGCATGGGTTATTGATAGGGGATGAACAGCCATGATCACAATGAATGGCGGTGCTGGCTCGAAGGGCCGAATGGCCTCCTCCTGCACCTATTTTCTATGTTTCTATGTTTCTATGAGAGATTTGATGCTGAGCCTCAGATAGAGATGGTGGAAGATTAGCTTCAAGCACAACAAAAGGGTGGCTCAGTGGTTGAGCTGGTCGAGATGCCTCCAGTGCCTGAGATATTGGGTGCTGTCTGTGTGGAGTTTGAATCTTCTCGTTGTGGCCGTGTGTGTTTGTACGTTAATTGGCCTTTGTAAATTGCGTAAGGAATATGTGAGAAACTGGGATAAGATAGAACCAATTGAGAACAGGTATCATTTGTTGGCGTGGACTCAGTGGGCCGAAGGGTCTACTTCCATGCTATATCACTAAACTAACCTAAAATGTTTCAACAAAAGATAGAACATTCAGGGAGATAATTCCATCGCTGACCGCCGAGACACTCAGATATTGCTATTCATGGAGAGAAATTCAGGCATGCACAAGGCACAGAAATCTGAGAATTCAGAAGTAAGAATTGCAAATCTGAAATCTATTGCAAGTCAGTGAAAATAGGAACTGACAGGTCCAAGTAAGGCCAAGGGCATAGAGATGTGAATAAACAGGAGGTTTATGCAGTGCATTTAAATATAGGAAAATGTCCTGGAGCATTTCACAGGTTGACTATCAGGCAGAAGCTAACTTAAGCCTGACTGATGCTGGGATGGAAAACATGCTCAGTGATGGAAATCTCAAGCAGCCATTTAAAATAGGTGGAAAAATTAAGCAAGGATATCAGAGAGCTTAGGGCCTGGTTAGTAAAATAAATAGGATCCAATGTTGGGACTAAAGCCCCTGTCCCACTTAGGAAACCTGAACGGAAACCTCTGGAGATTTTGCATCCCACCCAAGGTTTCCGTGCGGTTCCGTGCGGTTCCCGGAGGTTTTTGTCAGTCTCCCTACCTGCTTCCACTACCTACAACCTCCGGCAACCACCTGCAACCTCCGGGAACCGCACGGAAACCTTGGGTGGGGCGCAAAGTCCCCAGAGGTTTCCGTTCAGGTTTCCTAAGTGGGACGGGCATTAGATAGCAATGTTTTTTGACGGAAGGAGAGCAGGAATATACATTCGGCCCACTGAGTCTCTGCCAACCATTGACAACCCATTCACACTAGTTCTATGTTATCCACTTTCACATCCACTTCCTGCACACCAGGGGCAATTTTATGGAGGCCATTTAACCTACACACCAGCATATCTTTGGTAGACACAAAGTGCTGGAGTAACTCATCGGGACAGGCAGCATCTCTGGAGAGAAGGAATGGGTGAGATGTTTTGGGTGGACACCTATCTTCAGATATCTTTGGGATGTGTGATGTAATGGAACACCCAGAGGAAACGCACACATAGAACGTGCAAACTCCATGCAGACAGCGCCCGAGGTCAGGATCGAACCCTCTGGTGAGCTGAGGCAGGAGCTATACCAAGTGTGCTGCCCAAACTACTGTACGTATAATTGAGCTAGTCTCCAACTATTGGAAAACAGAGAACTCTCCTTCGATGACAAAACGGTAACTTTGTGGAAGATTTATTTGTGGAAGATTTATACTTTGTGGTGCCAAAACTTTGGCCAGTCTTTAAAAATATTCAATCACATTCCGAACATTATGTTATGAGGTCTCCCCTTCAGGAGGGGTCAGTGGGAAAATAGAAACATGTCCTGATCTCAGGTCAAGCTGACAATCTCAAGATAAAAGTTCATCCCCCAACGATATCCTGATATTTTTGGACATTCATCTCCTGGAGTATAGTGAGATTGAATAATGGAAAAAGCTGGCATTAATTTTCCCTGATTGCTATGTTTACTAGAAAGATATTACAGTTGGGGAAAAAAACCCTAATTGTTCGATTGGAAGTTGGAAGTCATGAGATGAAACGGCCATGACTAAACGCTAAATTTAAAGTTGCCCACTAGACAGCACTTTAATAAATGCACTTTGTGTTTGCAAGAGTCAGTGCCACTGCTTTAGTTACTCAGTCAATTATTGTGGCTCCTTTTATTTTCACGCCTCACTTAATCCATGCTGGCACCCCTTGGCATGATTAGAGGATGTAAAATTAGACTCAAGTTCAGCCTTTCCTCTCATAGAGTCATAGAGTCAGATAGCAGGCCCTTCAGCCCAACTTGTCCATGCCGACCTGATTTTATAACTGAGCTGGTCGCAATTGCCTGAGTTTGACCCACATCCCTCTAACCCTTTCCCATCTATGCGCCTCTATCTTAATGCCCAGAATTCTCTCACAAAGTTCATATCACGTTTATAGAGTTATTGGACATACCTGCCCATAGCTGTGAATGCCAACACTTGCTCCAACTTGCCCGCTCGATGTCCTCCCGGAGATTTGTGATGTAGTTGAGTCACCTCGGGAGAGGGTCTGGGTGCTGTGGTAGTTGCCCGGATACTGGTAGGACCCGTCTGGGTTGGCATTGTTCTGCGAGGCACTCTGGGAGAGAAGACTGGGCCCTGTTCGGAGCCAGTTGAGAGCAGTCAGGGGACTTGTCACCAAAGCAAAAAGTACAAGAACTATTTTACCCTTTTTTGACACAACACAATTTACGCCTCGCAACCTTCAACAACACGCCAACTGCACTCACCTGACCAATAGTTAGCAACTCATTCAACTAACTACACAATAATGTTAAGTATTAGATTAAGTGAGTTTCACCTTCACTGGAAGAGTATTCATGATGATCCAGTATACCCGACTCTTGCAGGGACCGTAGGCAGGAGTCCACTAGCTCCAAGCCACTGGCAATTTCATCGTCCGCACCTTTCTGTGCATCTAAAGATCAGACAAGTGGTTCAAAAAGAGAAAAAAGGCTGAGTGATTAAAATCCTCTCTCCCTACCCTAACCCCATTGCGGCATGGTGGCGCAGCGGTAGAGTTGCTGCCTCACAGCGCCAGAGACCCGGGTTCAATCCTGACTACAGGTGCTGTCTGTACGGAGTTTGTATCTTCTCCCCGTGACCGCATGAGTTTTGCCCGGATGCTCCGGTTTCCTCCCCCACTCCAAAGACATACAGGTTTGTAGGTTGTTTAAGAAGGAATTGCAGATGCTGGAAAATCGAAGGTACACAAAAAAGCTGGAGAAACTCAGCGGGTGCAGCAGCATCTATGGAGCGAAGGAAATAGGCAACGTTTCGGGCCAAAACCCTTCTTCAGACTGATGGGGGGGGGGGGGGGGGGGGGGCGGGGAGAAGAAAGGAAAAAGGCGGAGCAGCCCGAAGGCTGGGGGATGGGAGGAGACAGCAGGAGGGCTGAGGAAGGGGAGGAGACAGCAAGGGCTAACAACATTGGGAGAATTCAATGTTCATGACCCAGGATGCAGACTGCCCAAGCGGAATATGAGGTGCTGTTCCTCCAATTTCCGGTGTTGCTCGCTCTGGCCATGGAGGAGACCCAGGACAGAGAGGTCGGATACGGAGTGGGAGGGGGAGTTGAAGTGCTGAGCCACCGGGAGACCGAACACCTCGGCTCGGTCCGCATTAACCAACCTGATCTCCCGGTGGCTCAGCACTTCAACTCCCCCTCCCACTCCGTATCCGACCTCTCTGTCCTGGGTCTCCTCCATGGCCAGAGCGAGCAACACCGGAAATTGGAGGAACAGCACCTCATATTCCGCTTGGGGAGTCTGCATCCTGGGGGCATGAACATTGAATTCTCCCAATTTTGTTAGCCCTTGCTGTCTCCTCCCCTTCCTCAGCCCTCCTGCTGTCTCCTCCCATCCCCCAGCCTTCGGGCTCCTTCTCCTCCTTTTTCCTTTCTTCTCACCGCTCCCCCCCCCCCCCCCCCCCCCACCCCCCATCAGTCTGAAGAAGGGTTTCGGCCCGAAACGTTGCCTATTTCCTTCGCTCCATAGATGCTGCTGCACCCGCTGAGTTTCTCCAGCTTTTTTGTGTACCTTCAGGTTTGTAGGTTAATTGGCCAATAAAAATTGTAAGTTGTCCCTGCTTTGTAGGATAGTGCTGTATACGGGGATCGCTGGTCCGCGCGGACTCAGTGCGCCGAAGGGCTTGTTTCCACGTTGCATCTCTAAACTAAACTAAACTAATGTGACCCTCTGAGATAATAGTAAGTTTGAGAGACCTCCTCTGTTCATCACTTGGAAATTAACTCAATACTTTATCCTCTAATTAAACCCAAAGAATAACTGGCACTCTGGCACAACATCACTTGGGACTGTAACCAATTGTCACAATTTTTTCATTGTGATTTGCCGAGCTGCCAATTGTAAAAGATCCAGTCTAAATGGCCACATAGTTCCGCCCTATGCACACAAAATCTTTTTGTCTGAGGCTAACTTTGGATTGCCAACCTGTACATAAATATCAAGCAAAACCATGCAGTATTACCCCGCCTACAGTTGTTCTCATCTGTCGAGGCCAACTAAACAGGTTTTGGAGATTTTAACCCCTTCAGAGGAAGTACATTTAAAGGAAGATGTTTTACCTTGTATGTGCCAGCGAAAGGAATCCTCTGTAGAACTGCAGAGACAAAAATTTAAAAAAGAACATGGATTAGGCTAAGTAAATCCTGTGATGCAAGTACCATAGACAGTGTAAAACAACAAACTGTAATTAAATAGCAAAATGATTGTAAAATATGTGATGTCACTTGATCATGTGATTACCTCACCACGGACTAACTTTAATGTACCATTCTACTGTTTTTTTAAATTGCTGGGGGTTTTTTCCATTTCCTTCCACCCACAATATGTAATATGTAAAAGAATATGTGATTCTGGTCCATTCTGTTTGTAGTTTGTTTGTTTGTTTGTTTTTTGCACAAAGTCCGCGAGCATTGCCACTTTTCCTTTCACTGCACATCTCGTATGTGTATGTGACGAATAAACTTGACTTGACTTGATTACAAAAAATTCAACATAAGGAATTATTATCTTAGCTGATGTTTGGCCAATGCCAGTTTTTAAGTAGTGCTTAAAAGAGAATGAAGCAGAGATGTCTATGGTTTAGGATCAAGGGAACTGAAGGCCTGTTGTTCCAAGGCAGAGTGCTGATGATCAGGAAAGTCGAATTGGTGATGAGTTACAGACAGACATGAGTTGGAGGTGGTGCCAACCTTCCCAGTTGACCTGCCACCATTATTCTGCACTCCAGCGTGGTTCACAGGAGTTGAAACCTCATCCTCCTGAGCGTTCCCTGCTTTGGAACCATCAATTATGTCCCCAGACACAATTATGTCCCCAGACGTTGTACAATCAGATCATAAGCAAACACTGGTGATTGATCTTCCAGTCTGTAAGGTTCAACTGCTTGCTGATTAAACTTACTAAGGTGCCGCTAAGAATAATTTCAATGCAAAGCTATGCGGAGAATCCATAATTGGTCCTCTTTTTAAACCTCCTCTAAAATAAAAAAACTGACCACAGACACAATTCTTTCAAGATCACTGCCTATTATGTATAATGTGAGACTTGCGGGACATTTTATCCCTTTGCATGTTTTGTTTTTAGGATTGTTTAGTTTAGAGATACAGCACAGAAACAGGCCCTTTGGTCCACCGAGTCCGCACCGACCAGCGATCCCCGCATGTTAACACTATCTTGCACACAATACGGAAAACGTTACATTTACACCAAGCCAATTAACCTACAAACCTGTAAGTCTTTGCAGTGTGGAAGGAGACTGAAGATCTTGGAGAAAACTCACGCAGGTCACCGGCAGAATGTACAAACGCCGGACAGACAGCACCTGTAGTCGGGATCGATCTCGGGTCTCTAGCCCTGTAAGGTAGCAACTCTACCACTGTGCCACCATGTCACTCAATTGTTTTGGCAGTGGTGGTTGGCTAATCTCAATAAAATAATTTCAACATGATCTAACTGGGCCTTTGCCCTTCATGCTTGCAGTACCATTCATGGCTGATCATCTGCCTTCACCACTACTTTCCCATCTTCTCCACTTATCCCTTGACTCTTCAGGTGGCTGGATCTATTGACCTCTGCTTTGTAGTCATTTACAATGCCTCCACAGCTCTCTGGTTAGAGAATTCGAAAGATTCAACTCCTATCGGTAAATACATTTATTTTCACCAGTCTATCCTAGACACTATGAACAAACATGGTAGAACACACACAACTGCAGATGCTGGTTTATACAAACTGCAGGGGTAATACAGCAAATCAGGCAGCATCTCTGGGGGAAAAAGGATTGGTGATGTTTTGGGTCAGGATCTCTTCAGACTAAATTGAACATCAACTTTTCTTATCTTGGTGTGTAAAGATACGAAGTAGGTATATCCCTTTTATATTATTTTACTTTCTTATATCTTTTTTTCTCTATTTTTCTCTTTTTTTAAATTTAATTTAAAAAAAAAATTTCTCTTTGATTTTTTTAAATCTCTTCTTCATGTTTTACGTTTCTACGGGAATCTCGATCACTCTTTCATGCACTTACTATCCTATCTAACTCTCTCTACTTTCCTTCTTTTTAAGGTTTAGAATAAGAAGTGGTACAGGAAATGTATTATGTTATCTTTGGCTTATATCGATGTAATGTACACTACTTCTAATAAATAAAATATTAAATTAAAAAAAATTTTTTTTTCTTATCTTTCACCATTTAAAAAAAGTGCTCAGCATTCCTGTTTTACAATGAGGGTCACCTCACACTTCTTCCCACATTGCACTCCATCAGCCATATTGTTGTTTTCTTGTCTCTAACCATTTGAAACCTTCTTGTGTTTAAGAAGGAACTGCAGATGCTGGAAAATCGAAGGTACACAAAAATGCTGGAGAAACTCAGCGGGTGCAGCAGCATCTATGGAGCGAAGGAAATAGGCAACGTTTCGGCCTGAAACGTTGCCTATTTCCTTCGCTCCATAGATGCTGCTGCACCCGCTGAGTTTCTCCAGCATTTTTGTGAAACCTTCTTGTGTTCTTTTTACTGTCAGCGCTCCTAACCAGTTTTGCAAAGTCAGCCAACATGTATGCGTTGCAAACAGGCCCTTCAGCCAAATTGTTGTGGTAGTTTATGAAGAATTGGGCCCACACACCAGTCTGCTGATATGCTACAAGGCACAGCCTGCCAACCCAAGTCTCAGTTTATTCCTACTTTTCGCATCCTATATGTCAACCACTTCCCAATCGGCGATATGACCTTTCAATCCTGCAACACCTGCAACCCAGCTTCCCGCTCAGAAGGTAAAGCTCCCTCATGCCGTGCCATTTGGGAGCAGGCATCTACAGAGACATTCGCTTCAGTCTCAGCATTGCCCCTTATTCCGAAATGCCCTGCACTTCTGACAGATCCCACAATAGGAGTTTGTTTCACCATTTGTAAATTGTAAATTATAATGAGCGGAAGGGGTGGGGTGGGGTGGGAAAATAAATATTTTTCCTCAATGGAATGAAAAAAAAATCAAAGTGGATTTTCACAGCAGAAAACCAATTCACCTTGCCAGTCTACATTGTGTAGATGGTGAGGACAGATATTTGCCAACAAGATACTTATAGGACGATCAGTTGGCAGTGCTCCTTTGCCAGCAAATGTTTCCATGCTTTCTTAGCAAATACTTTCAATATTAATGTTTAAGCAATGTTTGAAAATGTTTCGAGGGCTAATCAGGTAATCTCCTGCACATATCCAGGTTGAGATGGATTTGATGCCATGTGTTTAACGAGTTTTAAGAAGTGCCGGATATTTCTGCTGTCCAGGCTAATGCTGTGAATGGCAAGTATAGATACAGTGATAGTGGAAGCAATGTAATTGAGCCAAGATGCATCACGGACCGTGGAATTGTCTGGGTTCAGCAGACTCGTCTATACTTCTTGCTGGTTGAAGCTCCTTATAAAGCTCTCACTCCCAGAAATCAGAGAAGCTTTTGAACTGATATAGACAGAGTTAACCCCCCCCCCAGAAGAATTACCACCACTATGATCATTTTCTTTGGCAACTGTTGAGTGCAACCTATATGTTGCTGCCAGATGCTATGGATAAATATGGGTACTGTAATGTTAACTGCTTCAGTCTGAAGAAGGGTCTCGACCCGAAACATCACCCATTCTTTCTCTCCAGGGATGCTGCCTGTCCCATTGAGTTACTTCAGCATTTTATGTCTATCTTCGATTTAAACCAGCATCTGCAGTACATTCCTACTCAAAGTGTGTCTTTCACTGTCTTAAATCTTTGACAATGCTGTCGTTTTAAAACTTCAAGCTGTATAAAAACTCTCAAGTTGAACTGCAGAGAGCGATCAGAAATCAAACTGGATTGAATTAAACTGAAACCGCCATCAGATGTTGGACTTTTAGAAAGAGAACTGTGGAAACAGTAGACTTGTAGTGCATAGTCTGGCCTCTGTGGTATCATCAGCCTCCAGCATTATCTAAGCAGCAGTTTCCATCAAGTTGCCAAACAATTGTTATTGATTTTTGATGGGGCAAAGTGAAAATTAAAATTCCAAGGCTCATTCTGTTCACAAAGCTGATGATGAATTATCACAGTTGTACCTTAGCACCAAGAACATATTAACTTGGACAATCACAGCACCAACTTACTTCCATAACATCAGGCCAGTCTATGCAAACATACATTCAAGGTATTGTTAAACTGAACAAAAGATGACGTGCAGTGAAAGTTGCCTAATAATCAGGACTCACGATCAGAGTCTGAAGCAAAGATTATAGAGCAGAGCAAGATAGACCACTCCTCCGAAATCCAATGGACTGACGTGTAGTACGTAACGTGACGTCACGGCCGCCATTTGTTTATGCCAAACGCGACATCTTTGGTAGCGGGGACGGACGCCACAGTTACACAATCTGCTCTTACATCAGGTCACTGGGAAAAGCAAAGATACTAGGGGCTCCTTTAGTATCTTTGGGGGAAGAGGACGTTTCCTCCACCCCTGAGTTGATCCAGGACTGATTCTCGGTCCCCCCCCCCCCCCCCGATACCAGATGAAGGCCGCCCGCGGTGCAGCGGGCAATGCTCCTCTAGTATCTTTGGTGTAATCAGTTCCAAAGATTGATCCGCTCTATCATCTTTGGTGTAATCAGTGTTGCAGGGAACAGTGTTTTATATAGCATCGATCACTTCACATATTTAGTTAATATTATTGTAAATGTTATTAATATTATTTTAAATTGCTGCTCAATAAAATGGCGTCATGTCATACCCATGTCATACTACGCTTTTTTCGCAGAGTGGCACATCTTGCTCTGCTCTATAATCTTTGGTCTGAAGGAGGGTCTCGACCCGAAATGTCATCCATTCCTTCTCTCCAGAGATGCTGCCTGTCCCGCTGAGTTACTCCAGCATTTTGTGTCTCCCCTCACTACCTAACTTGCATTCCTGCACATTTTGTTTCTCAGGCCTCAGAGCTATCTTGTCACCATTTTAGCTGTGCAAGGACACACCAACAGGAATTGAAGTAAAGCTTCTTTATGCAGGGCAGGGACTGACAAATGATAAAAGATGTGCATCAATTGAAGAGTTTGCATTGTTAATTTAAGGGAACAATTTCCTGAGAGGTCTTTTCGGCTTAATAAAACACGCACGCTTATATTTTAAGTTCACAAAGCAAGTTTAAGCAAATCCTGCAGAGCTACTGAAGCTGTTGTATAACATTAGGAAGATGAGGGACATGTCATAGAGTCAGAGTGATACAGTGTGGAAACAGGCCCTTCAGCCCAACCCACCCACACCGACAAACATGTCCCAGCTACACTAGTCCCACCTGCCCACGTTTGGTCCATATATCTCCAAACCTGTCCTATCCATGTACCTGTCTAACTTTTTCCTTAAATGTTGGGATAGTCCCAGCCTCAACTACCTTCTCTAGCAGCTTGATCCATACACCCGCCACCCTTTGTGTGAAAATGTTACCCCTCAGATTCCTATAAAATCTTTTCCCCTTCACCTTAAACATACGTCCTCTGGTCATCGATTCACCTACTCTGGGCAAGAGACTCTCAGCATCCACCCGATCTCTTTCTCTCATGATTTTATACACCTCTATAAGATCGCCCCTCATCAAATCGCCCCTCATCAAATTCCTCGTATGTTGCAAAAATACATGATTATTATGATTATGATCCTCCTGCGCTCCAAGGAATAGAGACCCAGCCTACTCAACCTCTCCCTATAGCTCACACCCTCTAGTCCTGCCAACATCCTCCTAAATCTTCTCTGAACCCTTTCCAGCTTGACAACATCTTTCCTATAACACGGTGCCCAGAACTGAACACAATACTCTAAATGCGGCCTCACCAACGTCTTATACAACTGCAACATGACCTCCCAATTTCTATACGATATGATGGAACATTATTTATCCCAGGAGGGAAATTGGTCTGCCACCTTGATCACATATCTTGCCCCACCATGACCCAAAATCTATCAATCTCAATTGTTTAGATATTCTCTGCCAAGGATTCAGAGGTCCAGCAGTTTGAGATTGTCAGAGTCTAGCTTGATGTTTCCTCACTGAGAGGAAGACAAAATGAATGGATTTAATCAATTCTGCCACCTGTCACAATTTCATATATTTACAGGCTATCGTCAGTGTGTAACACAACCTTTTTTAAGTCCTGACCTGGCAATTTTCTACTCCAACTATGTCGTGTACAATCATCTTAAATCTGAAGGCGACGCCGCACTTATTGGCTATTCTAGGGAGAATTGAGAATTTACAAATCTGCTTTGTTGTAATAGTAACCATAGTGATAGAGTCTACACGTAGGAGAACTAATGAATCTTCGGTCATTTCCGATGACAACTGCATCATAATATCCAAATAAATACATTAAGGTATGTATTTGAGTCAAATTATTGTGTAAAAGCATCAGATGGTGAACAATAGTTTCATGCATTTCCCTGTTTGTTGGGATGAGCAGTTTTAAGGCCGGGAGGTTAAATATGCCTCTTCCATGCTGCATCAAGCAAGATCAGGGAAAGCGTAGAAGGATAATTTTAAAGCTGTCTGTGAGATTTTGTGTTTTAATGTATTAAGATATATGGGTTTGGGAGTTGATTCAGACATTGACCTTTGTTACTGATGTGTGCACTCAGAGAAGCACTTACCAAGATTTATGCTAAAGGGCCATAAGTGAACCTGTCTTCTTGCTTCTAGCTGGTAGTTCTATTTGACCACAAGCCTCCAGCACCCTGCCTTGAACATTAGCGAAAATTGCAATGAAATTTGCAGAGCTCTCAAAATTAGGATGGCACAGCGATAGAGTTGCTGCCTTACAGCGCCAGAGACCCGGGTTTGATCCCGACTACGGGTGCTGTCTGTACGGTGTCAGTACCTTCTCCCTGTGACTGCGTGGGTTTTCTCTGAGATCTTTGGTTTCCGCCCACACTCCAAAGAGGTACAGGTTCATAGGTTAATTGGCTTGGTATAAATGTAAATTGTCCCTAGTGTGTGCAGGATAGTGTAGAGATCGCTGGTCAGTGTAGACTCGGTGGGCCAAACGGCCTGTTTCCACACAGGGGCATCTCTAAACTAAACTAAACTAAAATACTACAAAGCATAGAGTATGGTGAAGGTAGTACAATTAAATAACCAGATACATTATCCATAAACTGAGTACTAGTGAAAGGAGTTGAGTTCAAAATATGGATTTTTTTTAATGAAAATCAAATGATAATTAACACTAAATCAATCCAATTGGTATTAGATTATTTTTGTCACATGTACCAAGATATTGTGTAAAAAACCTTGTTTTGGTAAGATTATTGATACATGATCACAATCAAAACAGGCACAAAGATAGCGCAGAAGTGAAAGGAAACAAAGTGCAGAATATGGTGTTACAGCGATAGAGAAAGTGCTGATTATAGAAACTTAGTGCAAGGGTCACGGCGAGGTAGGTGAGGGGATCAGGAATATATCCATGCAGCCATGAAGAATACTACTTTTAAAGGCATTCATTCCCACTCATAGCTGCTGGGCAACCTCAAATAGCAAAAGGATTTGAGTATAGGAGCAGGGAGGTTCTACTGCAGTTGTACAGGGTCTTGGTGAGACCACACCTGGAGTATTGCGTACAGTTTTGGTCTCCAAATCTGAGGAAGGACATTCTTGCCATAGAGGGAGTGCAGAGAAGGTTCACCAGACTGATTCCTGGGATGGCAGGACTTTCATATGAAGAAAGACTGGATAGAATCGGCTTGTACTCGCTAGAATTTAGAAGTCTGAGGGGAGATCTTAGAGAAACTTTAAAAATTCTTAAGGGGTTGGACAGGCTAGATGCAGGAAGATTGTTCCCGATGTTGGGGAAGTCCAGAACAAGGGGTCACAGTTTAAGGATAAGGGGGAATCTTTTAGGACCGATATGAGAAAAACATTTTTCACACAGAGAGTGGTGAATCTGTGGAATTCTCTGCCACAGAAGGTAGTTGAGGCCAGTTCATTGGCTATAATTAAGAGGGAGTTAGATGTGGCCCTTGTGGCTAAAGGGATCAGGGGGTATGGAGAGAAGGCAGGTACAGGATACTGAGTTGGATGATCAGCCATGGTCATATTGAATGGCGGTGCAGGCTCGAAGGGCCGAATGGCCTACTCATGCACCTATTTTCTATGTTTCTATGTAAATAAAGCTGCATTAATTATACAATATAACATTGCAGATGCTGAATATCTGCATTGAAAACAAAAGAGCACTGGAAATACTTGGCGTGAAAACTCATGGACTTGAACTCTATTTCTCTCTCCGCAGGTGCTGCCTGACCGGTCGAGTGTTTCCACCATTTTCTGTTTTATGTTTCAAATAGTTGACCACTTGATTGATTGAAATGATGGAAAGATACCACATGGAGCAGTCTCTTCGGCCCATTGAGTCCACGCCAACCATAAATTACATGTTCACACTTGTTCTATGCTATCCCACTTAAGGGAGGTTAATTTCTTTTGTCAGGGGAAGGTGAATCTGTGGAATTCATTGCCTCAGAAGGCTGTGGCAGTGGAAGGTAGACAAAAATGCTGGAGAAACTCAGCGGGTGCGGCAGCATTTATGGAGGGAAGGAAATAGGCAACGTTTCGGGCCGAAACCCTTCTTCAGATTATGGCAGTCGATATCTTTAAGGCAAAGAATGATAGATTCTTGATCAGCACGGGTTATCAGGGGTTATGAGATGGCAGGCGAATGGGGTTGAGACGGAAAGGTAGATCAGTCATGATTAAATGGCAGAGTAGACCTAATTCTACTCCTATATCTTATGAACTTCTGCATTTAACCCTTACTTACATTCTAAGGGCAATATACACAGGCTAATTAACATACTGACCCACATATCTTTGGGATGTGGGAGGAAACAGGAGCACCCAGAGGAAATCCACATGGTCACAGGTAAAACGTGCAAATGCCACACGACAACAACTAAGTTACAGAGAAAGGTTGAAAAAGTTAGGTCTTTATTCTCTGGAGCGCAGAAGGTTAAGGGGGGACTTGATAGAGGTCTTTAAAATGATGAGAGGGATAGACAGAGTTGATGTGGACAAGCTTTTTCCCTTTGAGAATAGGGAAGATTCAAACAAGAGGACATGACTTCAGAATTAAGGGACAGAAGTTTAGGGGTAACATGAGGGGGAACTTCTTTACTCAGAGAGTGGTAGCGGTGTGGAATGAGCTTCCAGTGGAAGTGGTGGAGGCAGGTTCGTTGGTATCATTTAAAAATAAATTGGATAGGCATATGGATGAGAAGGGAATGGAGGGTTATGGTATGAGTGCAGGCAGGTGGGACTAAGGGAAAAAAGTTGTTCGGCACGGACTTGTAGGGCCGAGATGGCCTGTTTCCGTGCTGTAATTGTTATATGGTTATAGGTCAGGATCTTTGGCACGGTGAGACAGCAGCTCCACCAGCTGTGCCGCCCAATGGGCAGAAATAGTGAATCAATGTTGCTTCTTGCACATGGCCTCAAAATCCATGCTTAGTATCAATCTTTGAAATGATTCACTCACTCACTAGTCGTATCCTGCACACAGACTCACACACAATCTCATCAGCATAACAAACGCCATGCTGCTCTGCAAACTCAGCTTGAGGTTTTCTCCCGCTGACAAAAAATATATATATTTTAGCTGAGTGCCTGTCTTTTCAATCGCATTACACGCATCCAGCACTTCAAAAATGCCAAGTAGTGGTTCAAATCTCTCAGTGGTCATTGCAATCTCCACTTGCTTTTCAATCTAACAAGACCTTTGCATCCCACAAATTCTAGTGTCAGGCACATTGCTGAATATTATTGTTAAATCTCTGCCTTCTGATACCAGTGTCCTAAACTTTACAGATCCCCCTCTAAACATCTCCACTTCATATGCTCCAGTGAGACCTCTCTGACACCTGTCTCAATGGCCCACGCTGCCTGCTGTCATTTGGTTACTTGATAAAGTAATGGTGAAGTGTCCAAGAAGATTTATTTTCATTTAAGGGGCAGCTCACATTCATTTCATATTACATGCAGGCTGAATTATACATGGCCAACAAACAGGAGCAAACAGGCTGCCATATCTAATACAACTGATTGATTGATTGATGTAGGGAGGATCTGCTGATGCTGCTTTAAACCCAAGATAGACACACAATGCTGGAGTAACTCAGCGGGGCAGGCAACATATCTGGAGAGAAGGAAGGGGTGACGTTTTGGGTCGAGGCCCTTCTTCATATATCTAGTGTTTAAGAAAGAACTCCAGATGGTGGAAAATTCGAGGTAGACAAAAAATGCTGGAGAAACTCAGTGGGTGAGGCAGCATCTATGGAGAGAAGGAATTGGCGACGTTTCGGGTCGATATCTAGTGTTCTTTCAGGTGCTGAAACATGCCATCCACACCTGATGTGGCCTATGGAGCAAACTTTGGGCATCATTATTTCATGGAGTAATCTTGGTGTGCTGTAAGCTCTGGCATAAGTTCTAGGGGAGTTTGGAAGGAAATAGTTACTCACATATAACTTTGGGTCAGCTCTTCGCTCCAATAGTGCCTTTATTGACCGAGATCCTTCGTAAGAATCATAATGAATAGAGAAACCTCTTGTGGAAATGTATCTTTCACATTCTGGCCTCAGGTATCAGAGTCTCATACTTTATATTGTAAAAAGCAACACATCACAGAAAAATCCAATTAAAAAATGGAAGTTTCTTCTGCAGTTGTATAGGGCTCTGGTGAGACCACATCTAGAGTATTGTGTACAGTTTTTGTCTCCAAATTTGAGGAAGGACATCCTTGTGATTGAGGCAGTGCGGCGTAGGTTCACGAGATTGATCCCTGGGATGGCGGGATTGTCATATGAGGAATGATTGAAATGACTAGGCTTGTATTCACTGGAGTTTAGAAGGACATATAAAATTATAAAAGGTCTGGACAAGCTAGATTCAGGAAAAATGTTCCCAATGTTGGGTGAGTCCAGAACCAGGGGCCACAGGGTTTAGAATAAAGGGGAGGTCATTTAAGACTGAGGTGAGAAAAAACTTTTTCACCCAGAGAGTTGTGAATTTATGGAATTCCCTGCCACAGAGGGCAGTGGAGGCCACATCACTGGATGGATTTAAGAGAGAGTTAGATAGAGCTCTAGGGGCTAGTGGAGTCTTGGTTCTTGGTTCTTGGTTTCTTGGTCCTCCAAAATATTCCAAATGGAATTTAAACTGGAGGTTGTGAAGGGAGGGCTTATGGGGAGAAGGCAGGCACGGGTTATTGATAGTGGACTATCAGCCATGATCACAATGAATGGCGGTGCTGTCTCGAAGGGCCGAATGGCCTCCTCCTGCACCTATTTTCTATGTTTATGAAGCAAAGCCCAAGAAGCAGAGCACCACAGCTACAAATCACATGCAAATCGTGCACTTCTCTTACGGAAAGTAGATATTAGTTTAGTTAAGTTTATTGTCCCGTGTACCGAGGTACAGTGAAAAGCTTTTGATGCGCGCTATCCAGTCAGACAATACACGATTACAATCGAGCCATTTACAGTGTGTAAATGATAAGGGAATAATGTTTAGAGCAAGGTAAAGCAAGCAAAGTCCGATCAAGGATAGTCCAAGGGTCACCAATGAGGTAGATAGTAGTTCAGCACCGCTCTCTGGTGCGGTAGGATGATCAGTCCTGAACTACTCAAGCCTGTGACCACTTTAGAAATAGCGTGAAGATCGTCAGAACATGTACATGGTAAATATTCCAGCCACGTGCATTAGGATCATTTCGAAGGTACTGCAATTTGCAGCTGTTTCATCAATCACTTTCCTCCATCATTAAGTCAGAAATAAAGATCTTCAGTAATGACAACAGGATGTTCAGTTCTCTTCACAGCTCCTTAGATAAGCAATATCTGCCTGTGTGCAGTGAGATGTGGATGTCACCCAGGCTGCAGGCGGTGTGGCGAGTAACATTTGCACCAGGAAAATTATAGAGAATACAATATTAAATCCTGAAAATGTGCAGAGGAAAAGTCTACAATGCACACACGCCCGCATTCTGTGTGTGGCAGTGGGACTAAAGGGCCTGTCCCACTTACGTGACCTTGGCTCACAAATTACATGATCTCGTGGTCGCTTGAGGCGTACGGGCACCATATGACCACGCGGGGCCGGTCCCACTTAGAAACGCGGAGGGGTATGGAGTTGTGCGGGGCTGGTCCCAACATCGCGCGGGGCTCCGAAATTCCTGCAGTGACCAAAATCTTTGCGCGCCATTGGCCTGTCGGCCCGCGGGCGCATTGCAGTCATACGCAGCGTCTTGATGTCGTATGCAGCGTCTTAATGGCGTACATAGCGTCTTGACAGCGTACACCTAGCACGTGGCGTTGCATGATGACGTCACCGCCCGACGCCTTGCGACGCCCAAATTCAGTCGGCCCGCCTCCTGCCCAGCTGATTTGATTTATATGCCTAAATGACGTCACCCGCGAACTTCGCGCGACCTCCGCTTCTGGTTGGTCGCGCCAAACGCACGCAATCGCATGCAAGTGGGACAGGCCCTTAAGTTCTCAGCCAGGTAGTTCAGCAAAGCATCAAGCCTTGGATCCCTGGCCAAATGTTTATCAAAATCCACGATTAACATTGAATGGCAAGGCTGTAATTTGGCTACAGAATGGTACAACAGAAAGAAACGCCTTATTTACGATTAAGATATACATCTGGCATTCTGCTTTAGCTCGGAATGAACACGAGGGTTTGTGGCCAGCAATTTATTTCCCCGATGTATACTCGTGGAGCAAATTTGAATTCAGTGGGAAAATGTTTTTGTTTGATCTTGAGAGTAAACCTAAACCTTATATTTGATGTCACCTCAGAATGATAAAATACCAAAACAAGTAATTCTGACACTCATACATTAGTTAACTCTTTCCACGCGTTATTCAGTCCAATGCACTTGGCCTTTCATCATAAACGTTGCAAGACTCTATTTTTCAAGCAAATGTCAATTTCCCACTTGAAATTTGCTATTAATCTGCTCCCACTACATTTTCTGGCAGCGTTTCCAGATTGTCCAATCTCACGGCATAAATCATTCATTGCCCCCCTGGTTCTCCTGTTAAATGTCTTAAATTGATGTGTACCTTTTATTGACCCTACTGCCAGCGGAACTATTTTTCTCCTTATTCATTCCAACAGTAACCCGAAAAGTCAGAAATACAGCAGTGAACTGGATTCACAAACGGCAGATAATGCTTGTAGCCCTGCAGTAGCCAGCAAATCCAGTGCTAGTCTCCCAAACACTCATTCATATGTACTGACTGTACATACGTTGCATGAGAAGGACCAGCAATTATGAATACCATTTTCATGTCTCCTCTTTACTTTCCCTGCTCCCAGAGCAACAAGCCCAACTTTACGCAGCAATTATTTTATGGGAATTGCTGGTCAGTTAGTTTGAATTCTGTTGCACTTAACATTTTAGAGTCCATTATTAAGGATGCTATTTCAGGGCACTTGGAAGCACATGATAAAATAGGCGGAAGTCAGCATGGTTTTGTTAAAGGGAGATCTAGCTTGACGCTTTGTTGGAGGTTTTTGAGGATGTAACAAACAGGAGAGTCATTGGAGAGTCATTCACTTGGATTTTCAGAAGGCATTTGATAAGGTGCCACATCCGAACTGAGGCTGATAAACAAGATGTAGATTGGTTTATGCATGCAACCAATCATATATAGGTTAGCATCACTAACCCCGCCTTACTGTATCATTTATATTAACACCCACTTCCTATGCTACGCAGTTCGGATTGCAGACAGGATGCAGCAACAACCAACATGCTACTGTGCTGTTAAGTCTAGATGTGGATTAAAGATGATCTTAAATTACATGCCGTGTATATGTCATATGTACAACTACAAGGGATTTGACCTTCTACATCTTGAACTCTAACTCTGTGACTCTATTGGGCAACCATGCATGCCAAGATTTAGGACTGATTTCGTTCAACAAAACCCTCCACAAGCTGCAGATACCAAAAGACTTGAACTATGCCATTAGGCACCCCCACTATCCCACCTCTGACACCATGTACATATGTCTTATAATCTTATTCACTCCAACTAATCCATACAGGACATACCCGCTTCAACTAATTCACACTAACACATGCATTACCTTTTCTCACCTTTCTGCTTTCTCTGGTTTGCATCCAGGTCATAAAATCATAAATGATAGGAGTAGAATTAGACCATTTGGCCCATCAAGTCTACTACACCATTCAATCATGGCTGATTTTCCCCCCCCTCCTAAACCCATTCTCCTGCCCTCTCCCCGTAACCTCTGATGCATTGTACTTGAAGTCCGTTGCCTCAATTAGTTTTCAGGTAGACCCTCTACTCTCTCCACATCACTAGTTTAATAAATGTTAACTTTTTTAATCAATTTATTTGGGGGAAAACAAAATTGCCTTCATATTTTATACCCCAGCTGCCGTTGAATTAGCGTGGTCTCACAACAACTGTGACTGCGAGTTCATGAAAATGGGTTTATCGCTGTTGCAAGAGAGAGATATAGAGCCTCTTTTCCACAGAAAGATTCATAGCACAGTGAGAGCAAACAAATACAAATATTAATAAAGTTCCATCGTTTTGAACACATAAACGTGGATATCATCAGAAAAGCAACTCAGGAAGTTAGTTTTCACCTTGAGTGGAGAATCCCATTTAAGCTGGCTAGATCTTAGACTGCTTGATACGGTACATTTATCAAGCAAAAGGTCAATTTGTATAAGTGGTCGGGTTAATGTAATACAAATAAATAAATGTAATTTAAAAACCTTCCCAAAGCTTAGTGGCCTGTTTTTTTTGTTGCCAAATTTCAATTCACTCACCGAGTAAATTGGCAATGGCTTATAAGTAAGTAAGTAAGTAAGTTTATTGGCCAAGTATTCACATACAAGGAATTTGCCTTGGTGCTCCGCCCTCAAGTAACAACATGACATACAGTGACAGTTACGAATGACTCAGAAAACACTAAACATAATTAATAATAAAACATTAATGATTAAACACCATTGATCAAGCATGTGAACCAACAAAATACCAGATCAAAGGGAGGCTACAGATTTTTGGCTGTTGAATAGAGCAACTACTCGTGGATAAAAGCTGTTTTTATGTCTGGCTGTGGCAGCTTTGACAGTCCGGAGTCACCTTCCAGAGGGAAGTGATTCAAAGAGTTTGTGGCCAGGGTGAGAGGGGTCAGAGATGATCTTGCCCGCTCGCTTCCTGGCCCTTGCAGTGTACAGTTCATCAATGGAGGGAAGGTTGCAGCCAATAACCTTCTCTGCTGAACTGAAAACATCATGGAACTGAGCATGTAATAGCATCATACATGATTCTCCCTTGATTCTTCATAGCTTACCTTGTACCTTCCCTTTAAGACTACGATAGATACAATATAACTTTATCCAATATAAATATACAATTTATCCCACAAGGGAAATTGGTCCGCCAACCGTCATAACGCACAATGAGGTACATGAAACATGAAATTAAAAGTGAGGAGTGGAAAGTCCAGGATTGGGGATGTGCAAAGATTTGGGAGGGGGAGGGGGGCGGGGGGAGTGAGTCTACCTCATGAGAGAAGGGGGCGGAGTTGTACAGTTTTATAGCTACAGGGCAAAAGGATCTCCTGTGGCGTTCTGTGCTGCATCTTGGTGGAACCGGGCTGTTGCTGAAGGTGCTCCTCAGGTTGACCAGTGTGTCACGGAGGGGGTGAGCTGTATTGTCCAAGATGCTCCACAATTTGAGGAACATTCTTCATTCCAAAACCCCCACCAGTGAATCCAACTCCACTCCCAGGACAGAGCCAGCCTTGTTAATCCCGTTGGCCCCCGCAGCCTTCGCCATTGTTTGACTACCGTCGCAAGACTACCATTGTTTGTTGTATTTAACCTGCCTAAACTTGCAAGTGAAGTTAGTCTAGAAACACTGTAAAATCCCTTAACAATTCTGCAAAAGAAATATAACCTTTCAAAAGAGATTATTGTCAGCTGAGATTATCTGAAAGGCAATGGTTATTTAAAAGAGCCAGCTGAGGTCCTGGAAGGTTATATTTGTTTGCAAAAGCAGTGTACGTCAAGATCTAGCATCATTAGTTATGAGCAAAGTGTGGTGCAAAACCCAGGAATTATCGGAGAGAACTACCAAGCATCCTCCTGCTTTCCCCCCCAAAGCTTTAACATAGAAACATAGAAAATAGGTGCAGGAGTAGGCCATTCGGCCCTTCGAGCCTGCACCGCCATTCAATATGATCATGGCTGATCATCCAACTCAGTATCCCGTACCTGCCTTCTCTCCATACCCCCTGATCCCTTCAGCCACAAGGGCCACATCTAACTCCCTCTTAAATATAGCCAATGAACTGGCCTCAACTACCTTCTGTGGCAGAGAATTCCACAGATTCACCACTCTCTGTGTGAAAAATGATTTTCTCATCTCGGTCCTAAAAGATTTCCCCCTTATCCTTAAACTGTGACCCCGTGTTCTGGACTTCCCCAACATCGGGAACAATCTTCCTGCATCTGGCCTGTCTAGCTTTGACATTTATTCTCACACTGGTGATCATTTAACTTTCTTTTCAAGGCATTGATTTGATCTTCTTGTACCATTCTTATAGTTAGTGACATCACGTTGTTCGTTCTAGTCTTGAACCATCCACCAACAAGAACAGGTTCCTTGTACATGTACTTCTCTAGTGTTGCACTGAAGGCCTCTGAGACCAGGCATGATAAGGTCAGACAGTAACTATTCATTAGAATCATAGAATCAAACAATACGGAAACGTGCCCTTTGGCCAATCTTGCCCATGCTGACCAAGATGCCCCATTTACACTGGTCCCACCTGCCCGCATTTGGCCCATTTCCCTCTAAACCTTTCCTATCCATCCATAACCTTTCCTCTAAACCCTTAAACCTTTCCTTTCCTATCCACATACTTATCCAAATGTGTTTTTTAATTGTTGTTATAAGACTTGTCATATTTACCTTTTTCACACAGAGAGTGGTGAATCTCTGGAATTCTCTGCCACAGAAGGTAGTTGAGGCCAGTTGGATGATCAGCCATGATCATATTGAATGGCGGTGCAGGCTCGAAGGGCCGAATGGCCTACTCCTGCACCTATTTTCTATGTTTACCTCCTCTGGCAACTTGTTCCATATACCCAACACCCTCTGTGTGAAAATGGTGCCCTTCAGGTTTCTATTAAATATTTCCGCTCTCACCTTAAAATCCATATCCTTTGGTTCCAGATAGCTCTATTCGATAAAAGATTTTGGGAATACACCCTATGTATTTCCCTCCTGATTTAATACACCTCCACGAAGATCACCCCCAGCTTCTAGTGCTCCAAGGAATAAAATCTTGCCCTGCACCACCTCTCACAATAGTTCAGGCACTGAAGACCTGGTTGACATCCGTGTTAATCTTCTCTGCACACTTTCCAGCTTAACACCGTTATTATGAATACAACACATGCGGGATCCATGTGTACACATGATAGATGTGGCCCGCCATCCGCTCACAGACATGCGTCCCGGCCCCCATGCAGAACAAGGTTGCCGACCCCTGCTGTGGAGCATCAGTCATATCAACGTTGGTCTCTGTTTCTGGACTGACTAGTGCCACAATCATTTGGTCTATTTGCCCCTCCCGTTGCAAACTGGACAGTGTATCTCCTTGCATTGCAAATCTAAACTATTCTTGGACTCAACAACTGATCAGATTGCTGCTGTGGTGATCAAGATACCCTGGCAACCTTAGTCCCTTCATACCTTCTCGCTAGTTTGCCCTCTGCTCTAAGACTTAAATGTGACTAGTCTTCAAATATCCACCCAGAGTGTCATTTCTCCATAACGAAGGAAATCCACCTTGTCTAATACCAAAGATAGACACAAAAAGCTGAAGTAACTCAGCGGGACTGGCAACATCTCTGGAGAGAAGTAATGGGTGAGGTTTCGGGTCGAGACCCTTCTTCAGACTTATCTAATACCAATGGAGAATAATATTTACGCTCTGTCAATTGTATTTGAAAAAGAAATGTGCAAACTGTCAATTTTAAATTAAACATGTAGATCCCTTTGGAACCCCCTTTCAAAGTAATTTCATTACATCAACAGCTTGGTATCAACAATAAAGGCATTCAATTCAATTCAATTCAATTGCTCTGATGTTGTGTTGGACCAAACAAAATGTGTTCCTACCACTTGCCTCTGGGGAATACTTCTATCATTCTCCAGTCTGAACAAACATAATACTGCTCTCCACTCTCTGCCATTAAGCTAATTTCATATTCATAGTAGACACAAAATGCTGGAGTACCTCAGTGGGACATAGAAACATAGAAAAATAGGTTCAGGTGTAGTCCATTCGGCCCTTCGAGCCAGCACTGCCATTCAATATGATCATGGCTGATCATCTAAAATCAGTACCCCGTTCCTGCTTTTTCTCCATATCCCTTCATTCCCTTAGCCCTAAGAGCTAAATCTAACTCACTCATACAGCATCTCTGGAGAGAAGGAATGGGTGATGAGTCGAGACCCTTCTTCAGATTAAGAGTCAGGGAAAAGGGAAACGAGAGATATAGCACAAATGAATGAAAGATATGGGTGTTTCTATAAATACAGCACTCAGTAATGAAACTGAAGGTCTCCAAACTTTCAGGTTATTTTCCTGTTTTTTATGTAATATTCCCATTGTTTCATATCTTGTATTTGAAGTAGTATAGATCATGATGTATAGCCAAAATAATGAGAGGAAGCAAAAATAAATAAATCGGTTTTTACAAAGAAAAGTATCAGATATGTCCCTGTGTTTTCTTGCTTTTTTGTGACATTTTTCAAGCAGTATTCCATCAAATCCGTAGGCTAATTCATGCCAAAAAGATTACATTAATTTTACAATTAAATAACTATATGTCAAATTCTGATTATGCTTATGAATTTTGTTTATCATTTATCACCCGATAAGATGGTTTTCTAATGCCCCAGGTTTTACAGCAGAACGTGTGGAGCAGAGTCCATTTGGTCACTTAGTGTGAATTAAAAGCAGAGTGAAGGGCCTGTCCCACTTGCATGCGATTGCATGCATCTGGCGCGACCAAACGTGGTCGCTTGAGGCATACAGGCCGCGCGGGGCCAGCCCTTCTTCGAAGCGCGGAGGCGTATGGAGTTGTGCGGGGCTGGTCCTGACATCGCGCGGGGCTCCGAAAATCCCACACTGTCCGAAAATTTTGCGCGCCAACGGCCTGTCGGCCCGCAAATCTATTGAGGGCGTACGCAGCATCTTGACGGTGTACGCAGCATCTTGACGGTGTACGCAGCGTCTTGACGATGTACGCCTAGCGTGTGGCGTTAAACGATGATGTCACCGCCCGGCGTGGCGTTGCGTGATGACGTCACCGCCCGACGCCGTGCGACGCCCGAATTCTGTCGGCCCGCCTCCTGCCCAGCTGATTGGTAAGTATGACGCAAATTACGTCACTCGCGAACTTAGTGTGTACTGAGCGCGAACTCCGCTTCCGTTTGGTCGCGCCAAATGCATGCAATCGCATGCAAGTGGGACAGGCCCTTAACCGTTTATATATTTATTGTTTCTTTTTTATTGTTTATATTTTGTGTTTAAGCTTTCCATTGAAAGACTTAATGATGAATAGAACTTAAAATCATGAAATAAAAATATAGTTTGCTCACCTATTTTAGCGATGTCTAATTCTGTAGTCACTCTCGTTGAGTAACATTGTAAATGCTACAACGTGGTTTCTTTTGCACTCATTGTGATTTTTTGTTGAAATTCAAACAACGCGATCATAATGACCCTGGCGTCAACTACGCGCCTCGTGGTGGGTTTGGTGCCAACATTTTGTAAGGGAGCTTAGAAATCAGTAACTGTCCTATATGTCCCGTATGTCTTATAAATAAAAATAGTAAGATTAAACGAGAACTTACCAGTTCGAAATTTGATCGTTATTTTATGAGGAGTACGTTGAGGGATAACGTGAAGAACCCCGCCAGGACGCATGCGTGTCATTCTTCAAAGCAGCGGTGTGAAATCATAGATAACTGTAATGACTTAAACATAGTAAGATTAGAGAAGAAATACCAGTTGAGTATATGATCATGGGTGGGAGCGGAGGGCACGTATTCCCTCAACGTACTCCTCATAAAATAACGATCAAACTTTGAACTGGTAAATTCTCGTTTAATCTTACTATTTTACTTCGGAGTCACGTGAGTGACTACGTGAAGTTTTCAAAGCTCTGTGATTTCATGCCGTGGAAACGAGTGCATGCATCACATCTGCCTTAATGACTGTAGGAGGAATTGTGTCAACATAATTTAGACATGAATCCGACATTGAAATCCATGAAATTTATTAACACAAAATTATAGCCCCTATTTATGGGGTAAATTAAATTACAGAACTTAAAATTGTTTCTGCAAACGTTCCAGGTTTAATGACTGGTTTATGATAAAATAGTTGGAATGTTTTTTCCCCTGACCATCCTGCTGCCTTGAGGATTTGGTCCATCGGTACATCCAACTGCATAGCTGCCGATGTAGCTGCAGCCCTGGTGGAATGAGATTTAAAAATATTAGAATCCACCCCAACCTGTATTAGAACCTGTTTCAGCCATCTTGAGATGGTCTGGACCGACACTTTTTTGTGTGGTTGCTTGTGGCTGACTAAAAGTGCCTTCTCATTGCCTCTGATGATTTTCGTGTTCTCCATGTATAACGACAAATGTCTCACTATACAGAGACGATCATCTGTTGGGTAAGACCTAAATTCTATATTGAGGCCTGATGAAGAAGTCATGTTGTCCAGTCTTAATTTATGTAATGACTGTACCCTTTGTGCTGTGACCAATGCCATTAGCATGACTGTTTTTAATGTCAGTCTATGTAGGGACAGAGCTGTTGCTGGAGACCAATTCCTGAGCATCTTCAAGACAATACTCACATCCCATATTTGAGAGTACCTGGTTCTTGGGGGATTGGTATTAAAGATTCCCCTCATAAGTTTAGTTACCAGTGGGTGAGTCCCAACAGAGTGACGCTCTGTTCCTTGCCATAGATAAGTTGATAGGGCACTTCTGGCGCAGTTGATGGCACTATAACTGAGCCCCTCATCATAATGGAGGCCTGCCAGGTATTCCAGAACAGACGGGAAGTTCATATCTCTGTAGGTGATGCTGTGTTTGTGACAATACATCTCCCACTTCCTGATATAGACCAGATACTGTTTTTTGGTGGACTGTCTGTGGGCCGCCAAAATCATGTTCACTGTTCGGTCCGTCAGTCCCAGCTGTAGTAGTGGTATTTTTAAACTCTACAAATTAATAAATTCAAATAGTTATGGCATGGGTGGCTATCCCTAGTTACGGGATGAACCAATAAGTCTGGTCTATTCGGGATGGTGATACATGGTTCTAATACCATGCTCAGTATCACTGGGAACCATGGTTGAGTAGGCCAATCGGGTACTACCAAAATACCAGACGCAGAGTCTTGCTGTATTTTCCTTAATACCCGACTGATGAGGCAGAAAGGAGGGAATGCATAAATAAACAATTTCCCCAATGCAGCGAAAATGCATCTGCCGCCGCTGTCCCAGGGTCTGGTTCCCACGAAACATAGTTTGATAACTGGTGATTAAGCCTGGATGCGAATAGATCGATATCTGGTGTTCCATATCGTGCTGTAATATCAGCAAATACTTTTTTATTCAACATCCATTCGGTGTTTTCATTAAATTTGCGTGACCTGGTGTCTGCCACTAAATTTAGTCTTCCTGGTAGGTAAGTAGCTGATATCCAAATATCTCTCTGGATACACCACTGCCAAATTGTATTAGCCAGATTGTCACATGATGTCGATTTGTTTCCACCCATGTGGTTGATATATGCTACCACGGTGGTATTGTCAATCTGTAGTCTAACATGCTGGTGATATGACCCAGTACAATATGACTTTAGGCCATAGAATGCACCCAACATTTCCAGGTAGTTTATGCCCAGTGTTAGTAATAATGATGCCTCCTGAGCAGTCCATCTACCTCCACAGCTGGAGATGGAATTGGTGGCACCCCAACCAAGTGCACTGGCATCAGTTTGTAGCGCCATAGAAGGGTTGCTGATAATGATTGGATTGAAACAAAGCCAAATGTTATCTATCCACCATTTTAGTTCCATTATAGTTTTGATTGGTAGCTTCATTGGTCTGTCAAAATGACCAGCATTGATTTTTAGTGCTTGTATTTTTGCTCTCTGTAAATTTTGGTAATGTAAAGGTCCAAATTGTGTGGCTGGAAAAGCAGCCACCATTTTGCCAATTACTTTTGCTACCAATCTGATGGACGGTTTACTGATGTCAATGAGGTTATTGCAAGCCTCTATTAAGTCTATAGCCTTTCCCTTTGGCAAAGTCACCGACATGTGAACTGAGTCAATGGTGAACCCCAAATAGTCCATAGTAGTGGAAGGCGTTAATTTAGATTTAACTGGATGGATAATAAACCCCAGTTTTTCAAATAACTGTTTTGTGGCTTTTACAGTTTGTTTGGCCAATTCCAAAGTTTTGCCCACAATTAGTATGTCATCTAGATATGCCATGACCATGTGTTTTCGTTTCCGTAGAAACGCTAGGGCTGGTTTCAAAATTTTAGTGAACAGCCTGGGGGCTGATGTTAACCCATTTGGCAGTGCTTTATACTGCTAGAGTTGTCCCATCCAGTTGAATTTTAAGTAACATCTGTGGTCACCTCGTATAGGCACGGAATAGTAAGCATCTTTTAAATAGATGCTAGCCATGAAGTAACCTTTGGAAATCAATTGTTTAGCAGTAACAAAGGTTTCCATTTTAAAATGAATATATTGTACAAATGTATTCAATTTGGTCAGATCTATAATGATGCGACAACCACCATCTTTTTTGTTTTAGGTAAAGATATTGGACACGAATTCTAGCGGTTCGTGTTGGGATTTTTCAATTACCCCTTTTGCGTAAAGCCGCTCCAGTTCAGCCTGCGCTTCTGATTTTTCTTTACCGGAAAGTACGAACATTCGGTTCGGTATATGTTGAACTGGAGGGCTGTACTTGTGTATAAATTCTATTGTATATCCCTGGATACTGCTTAAAATATAAGTATCGGTAGTTAACATACTCCATGCAGCCAGAAAGGAGTGTAATCTCCCCCCAACCTCCATGCTCCCTGCAATTTGTAGGGAACCAGACCCACCTACCTCCATAGTTACCAGTAGCAGGTTTACTTCTTTTTGTAAATCCTTCGTTGATGTTGAGGCGTCGGCGTCTGGGTTTGTGGTTTGGTTGATGTTGGAGGTTTGCGTATCTTCCAAGAAGGCCGGCCTGGGCCATGGCCTACAAAAGACTCATGTTCGGTGTACTGGACCTTCGAGCTTTCACCAGTCGGTCTTGTTCTACTGGTGGGTGCGTAAGGGTGCTGTCTATGGCCGTAGTGGATTTTTGATGAAGTCCCTGTTATGAGTCCCAGGGTTTTTGCTTCCTCATCGAGCTCCTTGACTTGCTTTGATAGGTTACCTCCAAATAGTAGTATTGGTGGTTTTATGTTTCCAGGTTTGCACAGACCCGCGAATTTTGGGTTTAAAGTAGGTCGGATGGCACTCTTCCTGATGCTGTTTATCTCATATTGAGTGTTGCAAAGCAGTGCCAGTGCATCCTGTTGGTCCTGGGACATGTCCTTCTCATCCACTGTGTGGGTGACTGCTGTTATCCCTGCTGTTAGGAGTTTTAATACCTTTTGGAGTTTGATATCCATGCCTCTAACTCCTATTCCAATATGTTTCCATATACAAGTATTTACTACAGGAACATTCAGGGATATACAGTTACCCGGTGCCAGGTGCCTTGACGTGGTGTCCAATACAGCCTGTTCTTGTAGCTGGTTAAAGGACATATAATCTATACTGGCAGCTAGTTTTTGCTCCAGGTTTTGGCCAGTCTGGTCTGGCTGTATGAAGTTGGACACCATGTCCAGTAGATTTTCACGTTCCTGCACCCCATGCACACTTGATTTCTCTTCTGCAAACCCCTCTTCAGGATCAGCCAAGTACTGACCCCCAGTGCTCCCCTCTGACGAGGGAGAAGCACTGTGCAGCCCTACAAGAGGTGCTGCTGTGGGTTTTACAAAGAGCCCACAGTGACTCGACTCCATCTCCCGGAGCCTGTCACGTTGGAGCAAATGCTCGACACACCGATCCATCCGGCTCCAGCGCTCACGGTCGCTGGCCGCCCGCGGCTGCTCAAAGTCGGACTCATCTGAGTCCACGACTTTGTTAGTTTTTTGTCTTGCCTTACCGCCCGGCCGCGGAGTGGATCTGGCCGGTGCGGAGGCGACATCGGGCACAGCTGATCCCATTATAGGTGATTCAAGTGCCGCTGGCCGCTGCTGGCTGCCCGCTACTCCGCGGTCCTCCCCCACCAGCTTTGTCACAGCCCTCGTTGCTTTCTTCGACGTCCATGCTCCCCACCTGTAAATCGGTATGGGAAACACAAAAAGATCGCAGAGTAACTATTACCTGCAGGTTCCGACTTTTAAAACTGCCGCTGCGGGGGAACGTCGTTCCACCCCGCCTGACTGTTTCGCAATGCGTGTAGCGATATGACACGCATGCGTCCTGGCGGGGTTCTTCACGTAGTCACTCACGTGACTCCGAAGTAAAATGTTGTGTCTATCTTCAGTGTAAAACAGCACTTGCAGTTCCTTCCTACACATTTAGCCTGGATCTGGTTCATTTTAAGCAGAGTGTAGCTCCTCTCCATTCATTTTCACTCCACCCACTATCTCCAACACATCCTCTTCAACTGAGATTTTGGCAGCACTATCTTCCTTAGTAAAGATTAAAACCAAGCACATCAAACTTTAGCTATGCTTCTCCTTCTGCAAATCAAACCTATTTACTTCTTCATCCTGAATTGGCTCCACTATTGCTCAATACCTTCTTACCATTTATATCCATAGAGAAGAACTAGCATACTCACATTCCCTAATGTTATGTGTAGGATGGAACTGCAGATGCTGGTTACCCACCAAACATAGACTGAACATTCTGGAGTATCTCAGCAGGTCAGGCAGCATCCCAGGAGAGAAGGAATGGGTGACCCTTCTTCAAATCTCTTGCCATAAGAGTGTGTTCAGTTGATTCACAGCTCAGACAGTCGTGAAGTTGTCAAGTTTAGACAAACAACCATTTGCAGTGCCTTTTTACTTCAAACCAACCATATTTTCATTTTCAAATAGACATGTGTTCAGTGTTATTCAGAGCTCAGAGAGATGTGACCCTCTCGCTTCCTCCATCTTGCAGAGACTGAGTGAGGCACACCACTTCCGGGTTTTATGGTCCCTCCCCCCTCCCACCAGCAGGGGCAGCAGAGAGAATGGCAAAAAAAATTAAAACATAAATATCTCTCTGAACTTTCATCGATGGGAAAAATCCTCTGGTCCAGTCCGGTGGAGGGGGGCTCTGAGCAAGGTGGCCAAAAATGACGGCAGCGTTCTCTCGGAAATCACATCGCAGTGAGTCAAAAGCGGCAAGATCTTACTTTTAGTAATATATAGATGACAGCAAGTGGGATTTGTACAGAGAGCCATGATGGTCGGCCGGCTTGGTTCCTGTAGGGCATGTTCCTATTACGTACAACTCTGTGATATGGCATGCACGGGGTGTGGTGAATGCCGGTCTTCCCAGTTGAACACTGCTATCTTCAGGCATCCATCGGTGACAACTGTGAGGATTGAAAGTTCATCCTAACTGTCAGAATTGGAACAAAGTAAAAATCTACACATCTTGTTCCTGACTAGCTATCTGCAACGCAGCAGAAAACTGAGGGTCTGAAATAATGGGTAGAAAAGAGATTTGTTCTGAAAAAGCTTCAACTGCCAAACACTGCAGATTAGAATTATGTCATTAACTCCAGAGCATTGCTTTAAATCCATCCTTTTTGAGAAGTACACTAGACATCTTGCAACAAATACAAAAGAACTGTCAACCTACCCAGCACTTCAATTATTGCAAAGTGCAGACATTAGCTTTCTCAGTTCTACAAACGCTTCATATTTCTAAAAGGCTTGATAAATCTTTGGCACATCTTTTTCCTACAAAACTAGGTACTTGAACTCTTACACCCATCAAAAATCCCCACCGATAATTTTATTGATGTTTGGCATGGATGTACACTGGGCTGGGAAGGCTGCCAAATAATTGAAAGTCTCATGTCACCTGAGAAAATGTGTACAAAGCCACGATTTTATAAAAGGGTTTAAAAGCATTAACAAACTTCAGAATCTAGCTTTTAACACATGCCATAGAGAATTAAAAAAATATGAAAAAATATATATATTTTTGAAATGCAAGCTAATTTTCCAATTGTGGCTAAGCTGATGGCAATGCAAGATTTATTTTTATTCAAGTCAAGAGTGTTTTATTGTCATATGTCCCAGATAGAACAACAAAATTCTTACGTGCAGCAGTACAACAGAATATGTAAACAAAGTGCTATGTAAACAATATAATAAATGAGGAAAAGGTTCAGTATATATATATATATATAATATATATATTATATACACACACACATACTCACATATATATATATACACACACACACACAAACACATATATATATATATATATATATATATATATATATATATATATATATATATATATATATATACAGGCGCACAAACGTACACATAAAAAACAAACAATAGCACAAAAATAGTCTACATAGGTCAGAGCTTATTTGGAAATTATAGCATGATGGCTGTAAGGAAGAAGTGATGCGATGTGATAGACTGAAATGTCAAAAAGAATACCATTACCATAGATGTGGAAGTGCAAGTACAATTATTGGAGAAAGACATCCCTTGTGCCCCTCAACTCCCCCCCCCCCCCCCCCCATTCTACCATTCACCGCCACATTGGGGGCATTTAAAACATCCAATTTATCTACCAACCTGCACTTCTTCGGGATACAAGAGGAAACCAAAACTCCCAGAAGAAACCCATGGAGAACGTGCAAACTCCACATAGACAGCAATGGAGAGCGGTATTGAACCTTGGTTACTGGACTGTGAAGCAACAGTTTTAATTGTTGTGCCATACTGCCATCTTTCTAATTCCTTTGAATTTCTTTGACCAAAAAAATAGTGTCAAAGATCTTTGTGTTTTATGCAGTGGATGATTCAGTAAGTGTTTGATCAGGGGGTATCTGGCGATACAGTGGTCAGCATTGATTCACCACAGTCTGGTTTGGCATTAGATCAGTAAAATGGAGACACAACGAACTGCAGATGCTGGTTTACAAACAAAAATGCAATGTACTGGAGTAACTCAGCTGGTCAGACAGGTCTCTAGAGGACATGGATAGGCGAGGTTTTGGGTCAGAACCCTTCTTCAGATTGATGGGCTATCAATGGTATAATTAGGTTGGAACAGACATTCTGGTTCTGCAGCAAATTAGCCACATTAGCACTTCCATGACTTGGGAATTACATCTCTGCCAATTATTTTTTTACACACACACTAAATCTTTATTTCCTTGCAAATGGCCAATCATTTCTTCGCCCTTACCAGTATAATTCTGAAAATGCTTATACTGGTGATTCTTTCCTGTGGTATTTCCTATGATCTGGTGCGTTTCACACATGAAACTTAAAGCTGCTCTGACATTATTATATATATGCACAGACAAGAACATTGCCGCCTCCAGAGCAGAGCTGGACTTTGCAGGCTCTGGGAAGCACTCATTAAAATGCACACTGTTCTTCCTTTTGTTAAGATTGCTGGAGAATGCCATTATCAACGTACCTTGCTACATAAAAACCTTTCTAAATCTCTTTGCATCATTTCTTTTTTTTAAACCAGTTTTTTTCCGAGCATCTGCATTTACAGCCCAGGCTATTCTAATATTTTGATTTTCTTATCTCCTGTGTGTTAGAAGTGATAACTCTCATAACTACTGGTTCAAAACTATAAGGTTTTGAAACTCTAATCAATGTAAGGTGAGGTTTCAAGGTCATCAGATTACTTCAGTCTTCTTTAGGAGTGCCTGACAATGCTATCTATTCCCCAAGAACAAAAACATATTCATTTATTGAAGTTTTCAAATACAAGTAACAGTCTCATAATTCAGAACTCAAAGCAACTAAATAGACAACAGACAATAGACAATAGGTGCAGGGGTAGGCCATTTGGTCTTTCGAGCCAGCACTGCCATTCAATGTGATCATGGCTGATCATCCCCAATCAATACCCCATTCCTGCCTTCTCCCCATATCCCCTGACTCAGAGCTGGCAAGAGTTACGTGGATCCATGTGAGGACAAATTGATTGAGGGTGTCGGGAAGGGGAAAGAAAAAGTGGTAATAGAAGCAGAGGCATAAAGGTTATAACCATATAACCATATAACAATTACAGCACGGAAACAGGCCATCTCGGCCCTTCTAGTCCGCGCCGAACACTTATTCTCCCCTAGTCCCATCTACCTGCACTCAGACCATAACCCTCCATTCCTTTCCCGTCCATATCCCTACCCAATTTATTTTTAAATTATAAAATCGAACCTGCCTCCACCACCTTCACTGGAAGATCATTCCACACAGCTACCACTCTCTGAGTAAAGAAGTTCCCCCTCATGTTACCCCTAAACTTCTGTCCCTTAATTCTCAAATCATGTCCTCTTGTTTGAATCTTCCCTACTCTCAATGGAAAAAGCTTATCCACGTCAACTCTGTCTATCCCTCTCATCATTTTAAAGACCTCTATCAAGTCCCCCCTTAACCTTCTGCGCTCCAAATAAAAAAGACCTAACTTGTTCAACCTTTCTCTGTAACTTAATTGCTGAAACCCAGGCAACATTCTAGTAAATAGGTGCAGAAAACTAAGAGCTGCAGATGATGAAATCTGATTTGAAGGGAAGGTAATTTATGAAATCAGATAAAGGAGGTGTGGTGGGGGGAGGAGGACCCAGTGGGAGAAGTGAGTGGATGATCAACAGACTTCAATGAATCTTCACTGTCAAGTACGCACTGCACAGTGAAATATTTGCACCCATCACCCTATTCTAGCGCCATTTACAAAAGACAAAGGAAAAGTCCAAAGACTGGATGTACTGGAGTGCACCCTGATCCAGGTATGCTCAGGTAAGCCCAGGCTCCTGCCGGGCCTCCTCCGTTCGAGCACCTGCCTGGAGGAGTGCAGTGCAACAACATTCAAGATCGCCAACAACATTCATGGTAAAACAGCCCACTTAATTGGCATTCTATCGATGACGCCAAATATTTGTTTCCTTCCACCATTGGTGCCCAGTGCTTGCAGTGTTTATCATCTGTAAAGAGCAAGAGCAGCTATTCATCCAGGCTAGTTCCACTGCCTCCATCCAAACCCACAACCTCTGCCAGCAAGGGCAAGAACAGCAGAAGGTTGGGGACACCAGGACATGCAGATTTTCCTCTAAATCGTACAACTCTCCGGTTTAGAAATACACCCTCACATCTTCATTGTCACTGGTTCTAAATCGTTCACCCATCCAATAGCATTGAGAAAGTTACTTCACCAAAAGGATTACATAGAAACATAGACATAGAAAATAGGTGCAGGAGTAGGCCATTCGGCCCTTCGAGCCTGCACCGCCATTCAATATGATCATGGCTGATCATCCAACTCAGCAGTTTTTTTGCAGCAGTCCACTTTCTCGAGGGCTATCAGGAATGGCAATAAATACCCAAATCTTGAAAATGATTGGAAACATAAACAGTAAATTCACAATTAATTGGCCTTGAACCACTCTGGAGCATTCTGAGGTAATAAAGCTGCTTTAAAAAAGATCTTACATTTGCTAGCTGCAAGCATCTTCCATGAACTATTTCAGTGTACAATATTAAAGTGGTACATTTGTCTCGAACCTAGCCAGCTGCTTTTAGCCTAGGGCTTAAATCACATAGCTACATCAAACCAAATTACATATGACACTGCAACTCTTTGAATTAATTCTATATGACTGTGAAATAAACTGTTCAGCTTCTCTTCCGCTCTGCTATACACAGTATTATTTTTTTGGTACATAGCACGCAAAAATCTCCAAATCCTTATCATTGCTATTCTATACGTAGTTTAATTTAATTTAGAGATAAAGCACGGAAGCCGACCCTTTGGCCCATCATGTCAACGCCGACCAGCGATCCCCCCACTACGATCCCACACAATTTACAATTTTTTATCAAAGCCAATTAGCCCACGTCTATGGAGTGTGGGAGGAAACTGGAGCTCCTGGGGAAAACCCACACAGGTCACGGGAAGAACGTACAACTGTACATACAGACAGTACCAATAGTCAGGATCGAACCCAGGTCTCTAATGCTGTAAGGCATCAAATCTACCCCGGCGCCACCGTGTTACCCTCATTTTTAGACCTCAGCAATTTCATAACAATATTCACTAATGTTCAAGGATGGAGGCTTGTATACTAAATAGAACTACCAGCAATAGCAAAAAGATAGATTCGCTTATGGTCCTTTAGCAGGGTCTCAGGCACTGAAGGCAGCAACTCTACCGCTGCGCCACCGTGCCACATATAAAGTCAATAGGAAGTACCCAAGAGGGTGCTCATGCATCTAACACATAATTTCCCCCTGTGTTATTGAAGCATTGAGATAGCTGAGCTACAGCTGGAGTTTACACCAATGCTGACTTCAGGAAACCTGCATGGCAATGACGGGTTACTTATCATACAATGTTATGAAGAAATTGTGCACACTGCAGTTATTTTTATAAATTAATAATAAATATTAGAAAATATTAGTAAATAAAGATGCTGTTTAACAACCAAAAGAAAGCTGTAGCAAATTTGAGGGACATGTCCTTTATCATCTTAGCTCAAAAATATTTTCATTGCTGAGCCTTCAGTATCTGACATCTGGATCTACTGTCGACTAACAGAAAGAGATTGATAGGTCTATGACTTATATTATGGCATCATTCAATGCCCAGCAAGATAAAGCCAACAATAGTGACCCTAGTCTTCATTCAAACAAGTAAAGAGGTATATGCTCAATGGAGCAAGATCCAGACTATGCAGCATTTCAAATCGGAAACTTGGATTTATTCTCTCGTTCATTTGCTCCTGAATGCAGTATGTAAAAGCTTAATACAAAAATAATGTATAGGCATCCTAACACATACACAATTTGTTAATGATGTTGTAGTGCAGGGTGTACCGTTGCCAGCAGTATTTAATGTAGCACTGGTGAGACAAGGCATTTGTTGCTTTCAAATTAAATGTTAGGGAGGCTTAACGTACTGCCCGAAGGTTCCTTGACCAGAAACATTATGCTGTTTCTCTTTTCCAAGATGCTGCCTGATCAGCTGAATGTTTCCAGCATTTTCTATTTTTATTTTGAATTTCTTGCATCAACTGTTTTTATTTAATTTACTAAATATTCCATTTTGCCTAGTATTGTGGTAACATAGCAAGTCTATATATAATTTTACTTCAGAGTCACGTGAGTGACTACGTGAAGAAGAACCCCGCCAGGACGCATGCGTGTCATATCGCTACACGCATTGCAACGAGTCACAGCAGGGGGAACGACGTTTCCCTTAGCGGCAGAATTTGAAAGCCGGGAACAGCAGGTAAGGAGACTCTGCGTTCTTTCCACTTACTTCACAGGTGGAGGCATGGACAGATCCACGAAGGCTGCGGGAAAGCTGGCGGGGGAGAACTGCGGAGTTGCGGGCAGCCGACAGCAGCAGCCAACGGCACGCCAATCTCCCGTAATGGGAACAGCTGTGCCCGACTTCGCTCCCGCACCGGCCACGGCCAGGCGGTAAAGCGAAGCAAAAAACTAACAGAGTCGTTGACTCCGATGAGTCCGACTTTGAACAGCCGCGAGCGGCCAGTGCCCGTGAGCATTGGGGCCGGTTGGAGCGGCTTCAGGAGAAGCCGCGAGCGGCCAGTGCCCGTGCGCATTGGAGCCGGTTGGAGCGGCTGGGAGGGAGGAACAGGAGCAGCCGCGAGTGGCCAGTGCCCGTGAGCATTGGGGCCGGTTGGAGCGGCTGCAGGAACTGGAGCAGGAGCGACTTCAGGAGCAGCCGTGACGGCTAGTGCCCATGAGCATTGGAGCCGGTTGGAGCGGCTGCAGGAACTGGAGCAGCCGCGAGCGGTCAGTGCCCGAGAGCATTGGAGCCAGTTGGAGCGGCTTTTGGAGCAAATACTCCAAAGTGGCAGGCTCCGGGAGATGGAGACTAGTCACAGTGGGCAGCTAGTAAGTCCTACAGCAGTACATCTTGTAGGGCTGCACAGTGTTTCTGCCTCATCAGAGAGGAGTATGGGGGGTCAATTCTGGGCTGACCCTGAAGAGGGGTGTGCAGAACATACCCCTAGTGTGCATGGGGTGCAAGAAAACCTATTGTATATGGTGTCCCAGTTCATTCAACCCGACCAAACTGGCCAAAACCTGGAGCCTAAAATAGCTGCAAGTATCGACTACTTGTCATTCAACCAGCTATAAGGACAGGCATTATTGGACACCACAGCAAGACACTTACCACCAGGGAACTGCAAATCACTGAATGTTCCCAGTGTCAACCAGTGTATTTGGAAACATGTCGGAGCCTCAATCAGAGCCAGGGACTTGAAACTACAGAAAGTTCTGAAAGTCCTAACAGCGGGAATTACGGCTTTCGCCCGCACAATAAATGAAAAAGACATGACACAAGATCACCAGGTTGCACTGGCTTTATTTTGCAACTCCCAATACGAGTTAAATAGCATTAGGAAGAGTGACATCCAACCGGCTTTAGACCCCAAATTTGCAGGCCTGTGCAAACCTGGAACCTCCAAACCACCAATATTACTATTTGGAGGTGACTTATCCAAACAGGTAAAAGAACTTGACGAAGAGGGTAAAACCCTGGGGCTCATTAAAGCAACGTCTAAAAACTACTTCGGCCAGAAACAGCACCCCTACGCACCACCAGTCGGCCATGACAAACTGGTGAAAGCTCGAAGGCCAGGAACACTCAACATCGGTCTTTTTTAGGCCATGGCCCAGACCGGCCTTCCTGGGGAATGCGCTAACCCTCAACACCGACCCAACTACAGATCCAGACACCGGCACCTCAACGTCCACGGGGGATGCCGAAAAAGTAACAAACCTACCACTAGTAACCATGGAGGTAGGTGGGTCCATACGAATTAAAGGGAGCATGGAGGTTGGTGGGAGATTACAATTCTATCTGGATGCATGGAATAAGTTAACTACCGACACTTATATTTTAAGCAGTATAGGGTTATACCATAGAATTTATACAAAAAAATAACCCTCCAGTTCAGCATGTACCCAACCGAATGTTCGTGCTTATAGGCAAAGAAAAATCAAAAGCGCATGCTGAACTGCAGCGGCTTTATAAAAAAGGAGTAATTGAGAAAACCCAACATGAATCACAGGAATTCGTGTCCTAAATCTTTATCATAAACAAGAAAGATGGTGGTTGCCGCATCATCATAGATTTGACTAAATTGAATACTTTCGTACAATATATTCATTTCAAGATGGAAACCTTTGTTACTGCTAAGCAATTGATTTCCAAAGGTTACTACATGGCAAGCATCGATTTAAAATATGCTTACTATACAGTACCCATAAGAGGTGACCACAGATGTTATTTAACACAATGGATCATCTGGGGTTCACCCTTAACTCAGTTCACATGTCAGTGACTTTGCCGAAAGAAAAGGTTACAGCCTTAATAGAGGCTTGCAGCAAAATCATTGACATCACTAAACCATCCATCAGACTGGTAGCAAGAATAATTGGCAAAATAGTGGCTGCGTTTCCAGCCACACAATTCGGACCTTTACATTATCAAAATTTACAGAGGGCTAAAATACGAGCACTCAAAAATTTATGGTGGTCATTTTGACAGACCAATGAAGCTACCAACAGAGGCCATAATGGAACTAAAATGGTGGAAAGATAACATTAGGCATTGTTCCAATCCAATCATTATCAGCAACCCGTCTATGGTACTACAAACTGATGCCCGTGCACTTGGTTGGGGTGCTACCAATTCCATCTCCAGCTGTGGGGGAGATGGAATGCACAGGAGGCATCATTATTACAAACACTGGGCATAAACTACCTGGAAATGTTAAGTGCATTCCATGGCCTTAAGTCATATTGTTCTGGGTTATATCACCGGCATGTTAGACTACAAATTGACAACACCACTGTGGTAGCATATATCAACCATATGGGTGGAAACAAATCAACATCATGTGACAATCTGGCCAACACAATTTGGCAATGGTGTATCCAGAGAGATATTTGGATATCAGCTACCTACTTACCAGGTAAACTAAATTTAGTGGCAGACACCAGGTCACGCAAATTCAATGAAAACACTGAATGGATGTTGGATAAAAATGTATTTGCTGAAATTACAGCACGGTATGGAACACCAGATATCGACCTATTCGCATCCAGGCTCAATCACCAGTTATCGAATTATGTTTCATGGGAACCAGACCCTGGACAGCGGCGACAGTTCTCCAGTGCTGCGAGTGCAAAAAGCTTTGTTCCGATCGGTGAACAGGATGTTAGGAGGTTGCAGGGTGACCTGGACAGGTTGAGTGAGTGGGCAGATGCGTGGCAGATGCAGTATAATATAGATAAATGTGAGGTTATCCACTTTGGTGGCAAAAACAAGGGGGCAGATTATTATCTCAATGGGGTTAGGCTAGGTAAGGGGGAGGTACAGCGAGACCTGGGTGTCCTTGTACACCAGTCACTGAAAGTGGGCGTGCAGGTACAGCAGGCAGTGAAGAAAGCTAATGGAATGTTGGCCTTCATAACAAGAGGATTTCAGTATAGGAGTAAAGAGGTTCTTCTGCAGTTGTATAGGGCTCTGGTGAGATCACATCTGGAGTATTGTGTACAGTTTTGGTCCCCTAACCTGAGGAAGGACATCCTTGTGATTGAGGCAGTGCAGCGTAGGTTCACGAGATTGATCCCTGGGGTGGCGGGACTGTCATATGAGGAAAGATTGAAAAGACTAGGCGTTGTATTCACCGGAGTTTAGAAGGATGGGGGTATCTTATAGAAACATATAAAATTATAAAAGGACTGGACAAGCTAGATGCCGGAAAAATGTTCCCAATGTTAGGCGAGTCCAGAACCAGGGGCCACAGTCTTAGAATAAAGGGGAGGTCATTTAAGACTGAGGTGAGAAAAAAAATTTCACCCAGAGAGTTGTGAATTTGTGGAATTCCCTGCCACAGAGGGCAGTGGAGGCCAAGTCACTGGATGGATTTAAGAGAGAGTTAGATAGAGCTCTAGGGGCTAGTGGAGTCAAGGGATATGGAGAGAAGGCAGGCACGGGTTATTGATTGGGGACAATCAGCCATGATCACAATGAATGGCGGTGCTGGCTCGAAGGGCCAAATGACCTCCTCCTGCGCCAATTTTCTATGTTTCTATGTGGTGCGTTGGGGGACCAGGCCTCCCGTGTGACTGGGACTCAATGGGTCCCACTTAGTCTAGTATTATTATAACCAGGCTAGTATTGTTGAGGAACAATAATATTGTCTGAAGAAGGATCTCGACTCAAAACGTCACCTATTCTTTTTCTCCAGAGATGTCAAGCTGGAAAGGGTACAGAAAGATTTATGAGTATTTTGCCAGGACCCGATGGTCTGAGCTATAGGGAGAGGTTGAGTAGGCTGGGTCTCTATTCCTCGTGGCACATAAGGATGAGGGGTAATCTTATAGAGGTGTATAAATCATGAGAGGAATAGATTGGGTAGATGCATGGAGTCTCATACCCAGAGTAGATGATACAGCGTGGAAACAGACCTTTCGGCCCAAAAATTGAGGGTGAAGGGATAGGAATCTGATGGGTAACCTTTTCACACAAAGGGTGTTGGGTGTATTGAACGAGCTGCCAGAGGAGGTAGTTGAGGCAGGGACTATCCCAACATTTAAGAAACAGTTAGACAGGTACATGGATAGGGCAGGTTTGGAGGAATATGGGTCAAACGTGGGCAGGTGGGACTAGTGTAGCTGGGACATGTTAGCCAGTGTGGGCAAGTTGGGACGAAGGGCCTGTTACACTGCACTCTATGACTATGCTGCCTGTCCCGCTGAGTTACTCCAGCCATTTGTGTCTATCTTCGGTCTAAACCAGAATCTGCAGTTCCTTCCTACACAGAGTAGTGTTGAGGGCAGGAGAAGCCTAATTTGAAGCAACTATGCTTCACTCCATACGACAACTACTCAGTGCCTCCTTGATATTAGTAAAAATATTAAAAGACCATTTTTGTCAATTGAATACAATTTCTAAAATTCTATGGAAGAAGGTAATTTCTTTGAAAGCTGTAAATATAATTAACTTCAGGGACATTCAGCCTGTCTGGCGCCTCTGCAGAAATAAAAATAGGATGGTTCCAGTCAATCATGGTACATTTCATCAGATTCCTGGGGATAATCGGGGATGCAGAGATTTTGAAATGTACAAGGGTGTGGGAGGGGAAGAAAGGAGAGGACTAAAAACCTCACAGGATGGCGGGACTGACATATGATGAAAGAATGGATCGACTGGGCTTATCTTCACTGGAATTTAGAAGGATGAGAGGGTATCTTATAGAAACATGTTAAATTCTTCAGAGATTGGACAGGCTTGATGCAGGAAAAATGTTCCCGATGCTGGGGGAGTCCAGAACCAGTTGTCACAGTTTAAGAATAAGGGGTAGGCCATTTAGGGCTGAGATAAAGAAAAACATTTTCATATTGAACGATATTGGCTTGAAGGGCCGAATGGCCTACTCCTGCACCTATTGTCTATTGATATTGGCTTGAAGCGCCGAATGGCCTACTCCTGCACCTATTGTCTATTGTCTATTGATATTGGCTCGAAGGGCCGAATGGCCTACTCCTGCACCTACTTTCTATGTTTCGATGTTTCTAAGATCAGTAATAGGGTAAAAGGCTGCAGATAGACACACAAAGCTGGAAGAACTCTGCGGGACAGGCAGCATCTCTGGAGAGAAGGAATGGGTGACGTTTCGACTCGCCTGAGTTACTCCAGCTTTTTGTGTCTATCTTCGGTTTAAACCAGCTTCTGCAGTTCCTTCTTACACATAGAAGGCTGCAGAGATGAAATGACATAAAAGGAGATAAAAGAGAACAATAAAAGCTGAGAGGAAGTGAAAATGCAGAAAAATTACCTAAAGTTACAAAAAGAATTTGGAAAACTGCTGGAAATCTGGGATAAAAGTGCTAGTAATGCCATTATCTCAAATTGCTGAACTAAGTGCACTGACTCTGGAGGGCTGCACTGTGATCAGTCAGAAGTTTAAAAAATGCTAAATCTTTCTTGTATATCACAAACATTTACAGTTTATATGCTCCATCGGATCAACCATGACTGTTCTTCTTATTAAATCTGTTTTGCAGTCAAAACAGAAGTGTCTCTTTCAATGCCATGTATAATTATCAATAACTAGTTCATTGGTGCGTTAAAAAAGATCACTCTTAGAGTCATAGATAGATACAGTGTGGAAACAGGCCAATTGGCCCAACTTGCCCACACCGGCCAATAATGTCCCAGCTACGTAGTTCCACTTGCCTGCGCTTGGTCCATATCCCTCTAAACCTGCCCTATCCATGTACCTGTCTAACTTTTACTTAAACGATGGGATAGTCCCAGCCTCACACTACCTCCTCTGGCTGCTTGTTCCATACAGCCACCACCCTTTGAGTGAAAAGGTTACCCCTCGGATTCGATTCCTCTACTCTGGGCAAGAGGCTCTGTGCATCTACTCGGTCTATTGCTCTCATGATTTTGTAAGGTATACACGTTCTTATAATGCTATGTATCTTCCACAGTCCAATGGTTATAATGTTGATAGTTTCTTGTGATATCGAGGAGCCACAAACATTGCTACAAAGTGCACACTGCACATAGTATGTGTCTCGGTGTCAAATGTGTTGCATTCTTTTCTCCTCTGCATCAACTGTATTTAGCCTCCCCATCAGATAATTGTATACATAATCCACATTGACTCTTCAACACAGTGCTGAGGGAGTGATTTTGGTTAAAGGGCCTGTCCCACTTACACGACCTTGGCTCGCAAATTACGCGACCTCGTGGTCGCTTGAGGCGTACGGGCACCGTATAGCCGCGCGGGGCCGGTCCCACTTAGAAGTGCGGAGTTCTGCGGGGCTGGTCCCGACATCGCGCGGGGCTCCAAAATTCTTGCAGTGGCCGAAATCTTCACGCACCAACGGCCTGTCGGCACGCAGGTGCATTGTGGTCGTACGCAGCGTCTTGATGGCGTACGCCTAGCGCGTGGCGTTGCGCGGTGACGTCACCGCCCGGCGTGGCGTTGCGTGATGACATCATCGCACGATGCCGTGCGACGCCCAAATTCAGTCAGCCCACCTCCTGCCCAGCTGATTGGTTAGCATCACGCAAATGACGTCACGCGCGAACTTCGCGTGAACTCCACTTCCGTTTGGTCGCGCCAAACGCATGCAAGTGGGACAGGCCCTTTACTCCAGCACTTCATGTTGTTTGTTTTATATTGTCAGTTACATCGAAGGTGCTTGAGGAAGGTACCATCAGAGCATTTAAAAAACCATTTAGCCAAGTACACAGATCGGAGGGGTTTGGAGGAATATGGGCCAAACGCAGACATGTGGGACTAGTGTTGATGGGCCACGTTGGTCGGAATGGGCAAGTTGGGTCGAAGGCCTGTTTCTATGCTGTGTGACTCTATGACTGGACTAGTGCATTTTATTTTCTATATTAAAAACGGACGTTTTAATCAAGCAAAAATTAAAAATAATTCCACATGTCTAATACATGAAAAAGAGAGACACAAAAAGTTGGAGTAACTCAGCAAGTCAGACAGCATCTCTGGAGAAAAGGAATAGGTGAAGTTTTAGATCGAGACCCTTCTTCAGACCCGAGACGTCACCCATTCCTTTTCTCTAGAGTTAATCCAGCGCCGCCAATCCACGCTACACCGTGCCCGCCAGACTCCCCATTGGGCGGCCCGGGAAAGAGAGGGAGGGGCAAAAGAGAGATAGAGAAAGAAAAACAGGGAGGGATGGAGGCAAAGAGAGACAGGCAGAGGGAATGTAGTAAGGGGATTGAAGGAAGGGAAGGAGAAAGGGGAGAAAGAGGAAGCATGAGGAAAAAGAGGGAGGGTGAGGAAAGAGGGAGGGATGGGGGGGTGGAAAGAGGGAGGAAGGTGAGGAAAGAGGGAGGAGGGAGGAAGGGGAGGAAAGAGGGAGGGAGGGAAGGAAAGAGGGAGGGAGGGGAGGAAAGAGGGAGGGAGGGGGAGGATGGAGGGGGGGAGGAAAGGTGTGTGTGTGTCTGTTTCCCTGTGTGTGTCTCCTTGTGTGTGTGTGTGCGTGTCTCTGTGTGTCTCCCTGTGTGTGTGTGTGCGTGTCTCTGTGTGTCTCCCTATGTGTGTGTGTGTGTGTGTGTGTGTGTGTGTGTGTGTGTGTGTCTGTGTCTCCGTGTGTGTGTGTGTGTGTATCCCTGTGTGTGTGTGTGTGTGTGTGTGTCCCTGTGTGTGTGTGGCTCCCCGTGTGTGTGTCTGTCTGTCTCCCTGTGTGTGTGTGTCTGTCTCCCTGTGTGTGTGTGTGTCTGTCTCCCTGTGTGTGTGTGTGTGTCTGTTTCCGTGTGTGTGTGTGTGTGTGTGTGTGTGTGTGTGTGTGTGTGTGTGTGTGTGTGTGTGTGTGTGTGTGTGTCTGTCTCCCTGTGTGTGTGTGTGTGTGTGTCTGTCTCCCTGTGTGTGTGTGTGTGTCTTCCTTTGTGTATGTGTCTCCCTGTGCGTCTGTTGTCACATCCTGGCCTTAGACAGGGCTTTGAGCGTGAGAGTCACGCATTTCACCCAATTCTCACGCTGATGACAGAATTCTCACACTGTCTTCAGTCCCTGCACAGTTTGTCTTTTTGCGCCATATCACAGCGATCTGTGCGGTCTGGGGAAGCGTGTCAGTTGGCGGCTGTGAGTGACGTCGCATCACTTCTCTTCTCTTCTTTCTTGGTTGGATGTGCAGCCGCCGACAACATCAAGCAGCCGGAGATAAAACTAACCAGGTGAATCGGTTGTAAAACATGGGGGGGGGGGGGACCACATTGAGGCCAAACATCTAGGACAGGGTTCGGCAACCTACGGCACACGGGCTGAATCCGGCCCGTAAGCCGAAAAACTACGTTTTTTTTCAATTTGTTTTCGCAGGGTCGGGGCAGGCGAGCCGACCTGAGAACTGCAGCCAGTCCCTGGGATGCAAGCTGATCTGGGAACGGCAGCCAGTCCCTGGGCATGCAGAATGCCAACTTGATCATTATGGACAAATTGGGCCAGCCACGTACATGTTGTATAACTCTCTGGTTATACAACATGGTCCAAAAGCAGATCTGAATGGGCTTAGAATGACCATTTAAGCAAAATTGCCCGCACTTTCCCCATTTTGATTCTTGAGATTAATATCCCTTTGCTCTGTTAACAGCGTTAAAGTACTTATGAGGTCGAGTCAGGAAAGGGAACATGTTATTTATTTTTAGTTTGCTTTAATTTGTTAGTTGATTGTTGACTGCCATCATTTCTGAAATGGTCTTAAAGTAACTTAACTGTTATAAAGCAGTAATAAATGATTTTTGTCCAAACAATTGGAACTTGCATAAAATGTTTGCATTATTAGCAGGACTGCCAACTCTCACGCATTGAGCGTGAGACTCACGCGTTTCACAAAGTTCTCATGCTCTCACGCTGATCACAACATTTCTCATGCTCAAAAATCTGCGGGTGCTGAAAGGTCAAAATAAAGCAAAAATTGTTTTAGAGGTGAGTAAAAACCATGAGGGGAATATCAGGTAAATGCATAGTCTTTTTCCCAGGATATGTGATTCAAGCACTAGAGAGGATTGGTTTAAAGCAGGGCTGTCAAACTACCAGCACCAACCCCCCTCCCTCTTCCCCCCTGAGGCACGGCACACACCTCCCACCCTCACCTCCGGCGGCTCTATGTCCGTCGACCGCTCTGTCCACATCCCATGGAGTTTTAACCCCGGCCCAGAGCCAGAAGCGGACCGGGTGAGTGGGGGCGTTTAACCCCGCCTCCGGAGCCCACTATGGGAGGGGGAATACACCCTCCCACACCCTCCCCTCCTCGGTCGCTACGCTCCCTCGCAATTTCTCACTCACAACTCTCACCCAATGTTGGCAGCCCTGCTTATAGAAACTTACAAAATTCTTAAGGGGTTGGACAGGCTTGATGCAGGAAGATTATTCCCGATGTTGGGGAAGTCCAGAACTAGGGGTCACAGTTTAAAGATAAGGGGGAAGTCTTTTAGGACTGAGATGAGAAAAACATTTTTCACACAGAGAGTGGTGAATCTGTGGAACTCTCTGCCACAGAAGGTAGTTGAGGCCAGTTCATTGGCTATATTTAAGAGGGAGTTAGATGTGGCCCTTGTGGCTAAAGGGATCAGGGGGTATGGAGAGAAGGCAGGTACAGGATACTGAGTTGGATGATCAGCCATGATCATATTGAATGGCGGTGCAGACTCGAAGGGCCGAATGGCCTACTCCTGCACCTATTTTCTATGTTTCTATGTTTTTATGTTTCTATGAAAGCAGCACAACTACAGCACTGATCCTGCACTGAAGTACACTCAGCTAGGATACGTGATCTCTGTGGGCCAAACACGTCAACAAAATGGTCTTCAATTTATGGTCGTCTATGCATGAAAGCAAAGGATATGAGTGATTACACAGCTGCAGAGCACGGAAAATGACACAGACAGCCCCAAACTTTCAGTAAATCCAGCTGGGTTCAGTATCAAGGCTCTGTGGCAAATGAAATGATACGACCCTGCTAATTAAACACACATCAATTCATTCCAGGCTGATTGAGAAAGATGGATGCAGCAGTTATTTATCCTGATATTACAGATGTCTGTTGTTTATTTGAGTGTATGCTCATGAATGTGAAATATAACAGCTATAAAGGAAGGAATCCTTTTTACATTGTGACAGTTGATGGATCAAATATTAGTGAGACATATTTGCCTTGAATCGGACAGAAGGATTATTTCCTATGCAAAGCCACGTACCTCCAGCAAGCTAATGATTCACTCAGTACACACTCAATTCAACCTATTAGACAATAGACAACAGACAATAGGTGCAGGAGGAGGCCATTTGGCCCTTCAAGCCAGCACCGCCATTCAATGTGATCATGGCTGATCATCCACAATCAGTACCCCGTTCCTGCCTTCTCCCCATATCTCCTGAGTCCGCTATTTTTAAGAGCCCTATCTAGCTCTCTCTTGAAAGCATCCAGAGAACCGGCCTCCACCGCCCTCTGAGGCAGAGAATTCCACAGACTCACAACTCTCTGTGAGAAAAAGTGTTTCCTCGTCTTCGTTCGAAATGGCTTACTCCTTATTCTTAAACTGTGGCCCCTGGTTCTGGACCCCCCCAACATCGGGAACATGTTTCCTGCCTCTAGCGTGTCCAAGACAATCATTATAGTGAAGAATGGGAGTGGTTAACACTATGATGCATTATGTTAGAATTCTCAAGATTTGGCAAAGTGATACCCAATTAACAAATTAGGTATTTATTATCTAGCACAATTAATTTCATGTGTTTATGGACACCATTGCTAAACGAGGAAAATAGTCCTTTATTCACATATGTACTTTGGGAAGTAATATTGACACAAATGAGAGATATGGGGATGGAATGGAAACTGTGGATGAAAATGCGAGTTTGAGAAAATCTCTCAATGGGAGAAAGATGATATGAAGAGAGACACAAAATGCTGAAGCAACTCAGCGGGACAGGCAGCATCTCAGGAGAGAAGGAATGGGTGACATTTTGGATCGAGACCCTTCTTCAAACTGAAGAGAGTACAGTACCACAAATCAGAGCCAAAGCTTATGACAGTGATATATAAGAGGCTGTTAGAGAGCACATGGCAGTGCAGGGAATGGAGGGATGTGGATTATGTACAGGCTGATGAGACCAGTCTAACTTGGCATCATGTTATGTGATAGGAGCAGAATTAGGCCATTCGGCCCATCGTCTACTCCGCCATTCAAACATGGCTGATCTATCTCTCCCTCCAAACCCCATTCTACTGCCTTCTCCCCATTATCCCAGACACCCGTACTAATCAAGAATCTACCTATCTCTGCCTTAATAATAAATATTCCTTGGTTCCTAGATCTGCCAGGGAATACCCAGTGATACAAAGAATTGTTCTGATTTTCTGGCTAACTCTGGAACTGGATCCGAAAACTGTGTGTGTTCCTCTGGTGAGGCTTTTTCAGTGTTTAGTTTAATTTATTGTCACGTGTACCAAGGTACAGTGAAAAGCTTCTGTTGCGTGCTATCCAGTCAGTGGAAAGACAATACGTGTTTACTTCGGTTGCTACAGCCAGTGGAATTGAAAACTGATTCATATGGAGCAGCTTTAAGAGGAATCGTCCCTGCGATATGTTACATGAAACAACAACCTGACACATTCTTCCCTCTGGATCAGCGTGTTGTGTGTAGTATTTTCATTCATTCTTCTCACACTGTCATTCCAATAACCACCTTCTGACTGTGACAAATACAACTGCTATCAGCAACAGTGCAAACAGGGAGCCCTGGTTGAATTTACGAGTCGTCCTTAAATACAGGAGAGGTGCCGGAAGACTGGAGGGTGGCAAATGTTGTGATTCTTTTCAAGAAGGGCTGCAGGGAAAATGCTGGGAACTATAGATCAGTGAGCTTAACATCTGTAGTTGGAAAGTTACTAGAGAGTATTCTGAGGGATAAGTTATACAGGCATTTGGACGGGCAAGGGCTGATTAAGGATAGTCAGCATGGTTTTGTACGTGTCTCACAAATCTGATTGACATTTTTGAAGACGTGACCAAAAAGGTCGACGAGGGGTCGGCAAGATTCCGCATGGTAGGCTGCTCTGGAAGGTTAGATTGCATGGGATCCAAGGAGAGATAGCTGACTGGATAGAAAATTAACTCCATGGAAGGAAGCAGAGGGTGATGGTGGAAGGTTGTTTCTCAGACTGGAGGCCTGTGACTAGTGGTGTGCCTCAGGATTCGGTGCTGGGCCCGTTACTGTTTGTCATCTACATCAATGATTTGGATGAGAACATACAGGGCAAGTTTGCTGATGATACGAAAGTTAGTGGTTTTGCAGATAGTGAAGATGGTTGTGAACGATTGCAGCAGGATCTGGATCGATTGGCCAGGTGGGCGGAGGAATGGTTGATGGAATTTAATACAGAAAAGTGTGAGGTGTTGCATTTTGGGACATCGAACAAGGGCAGGACCTAGACAGTAAATCGTTGACCTAATTTGCCCATCACTGACGTCAAACTAACAGGTCTATAATTGCTAGGTTTACTCTTAGAACCCTTTTTAAACAATGGAACAACATGCACAGTACGCCAATCCTCCGGCACCATTCCTGTTTCTAATGACATTTGAAATATTTCTGTCATAGCCTCTGCTATTTCTACACTAACTTCCCTCAATGTCCCAGGGAATATCCTGTCAGGACCTGGAGACTTATCCACTTTTATATTTTTCAAAAGTGTCAGTACTTCCTCTTCTTTGAATCTCATAGTTTCCATAGCTACACTACTTGTTTCCCTTACCTCACATAATTCAATATCCTTCTCCTTGGTGAATACCGAAGAAAATAAATTGTTCAATATCTCCCCCATCTCTTTTGGCTCTGCAGATAGCTGTCCACTCTGACTCTCTAATGGATCAATTTTATCCCTCGTTATCCTTTTGCTATTAATATAGCTGTAGAAACCCTTTGGATTTACTTTCACCTAACTTGCCAAAGCAACCTCATATCTTCTTTTAGCTTTTCTAATTTCTTTCTTAAGATTCTTTTTACATTCTTTATACTCCTCAAGCACCTCATTTACTCCATGCTGCCTATAATTATTGTAGATCTCTCTCTTTTTCCGAACCAAGTTTCCAATTTCCCTTGAAAACCATGGTTCTTTCCAATTTTTACTATTTCCTTTCAGCCGAACAGGGACATAAAGATTCTGTACTCTTAAAATTTCACCTTCAAATGTCCTCCATTTCTCTTCTACTTCCTTCCCATAAAACAAAATGTCCCAATTCACTCCTTTTAAATCCTTTCACATCTCCTCAAAATTACCCTTTCTCCAATCAAAATCAAATGCCTGTCCAGCATTTTGGGTCTATCTTCTCATGGACCAATACTGATAAAGAAGGGAAGTCACACCAAAGACAAGAAGACACAGTCACCATTCCCTAAAGTTAAATATCACTGTACGTAAATTGGTGCATGTGTCAACAAATGTGAATCAGAATCTAAATACTCGACTAGTTATCTTACCAATGAACTCCTGATAACCATGCCGTTTTTCTGCTGACCGTAACTATTGAACCCGCTGCCTGCATTTATGCGATTGAGAGAATAGTTTTCTTGCCATTTCATTCCCTGTCTTGGCTGCAGTCTACAACAAACATACCGCCAGCAGCGATGCAGAAATTAAAAGATGAAAATCAATTGCACTCGAGTACATGAGACAGCTTGACAGGGACACCTGGTGCTCCAGCATCATCTTGCCAACATGATCCACCTCTACAACATGTACATCCTTCCCCTGTTGCTTTACAGTTCAAAGATGTGGTCAATAATCGCATCATTGAGCAGGAAGCCAGATGCTTTCAACCAATGCTGCCTGCAACTAATATTCCACCTCAGTGAGCAAATTATCAACACCGGGGTGTACTGAACATTGACTCTGAAAAAGCACTTAGAGCATCCTGGGGTCAGAAGGGGCTTGGTCTTGGCACACACTGCCTGAATGGGTGCCTCAGTGAATCTCAATAGAACCCTAAATACCATTGTTAATGTCCAGCTGAGGCACAGGATATAATCTTGAAGCAGATCATGATTTATGTGGAAACATAGAATAGAGACCAAGTTCAAAGCATTACAGAGGAACTAGAGTTCCGAGACACGCTAGAGGCAGGAAACATGTTCCCGATGTTGGGGAGCCCAGAACCAGGGGCCACAGTTTAAGAATAAGGGGTAAGCCATTTAGAATGGAGACGAGAAAACGCTTTTTCACACAGAGAGTGGTGAGTCTGTGGAATTCTCTGCCTCAGAGGGCAGTGGAGGCTGGTTTTCTGGATACTTTCAAGAGAGAGCTAGATAGGGCTCTTAAAGATAGCGGAGTCAGGGGATATGGGGAGAAGGCAGGAACGGGGTACTGATTCTGGATGATCAGCCATGATCACATTGAATGGCGGTGCTGGCTCGAAGGGCCAAATGGCCTACTCCTGCACCTATTGTCTATTAACTCAGCACGTCAGGCAGAATCTGTCGAGGGAATGGACAGGCAATGTTTCAGGTAGAGATCCTTCTTCATACAGATGGAGGAGAGGGGAAAAAGCAGGAAACGATAGGTGGAGTGGGCAAAGCCTGTCAAGTGATCGGAAAGGATACATGTAACTGGATGCAAGTGAGTGATTTGATTAGTAGATGATGGAGTGAGTGATAAAGACACAAAGTGAAAAAGAGCAAAAGGGTGAGAGATCACAGGAAGAGGAGGGTGATGTATAGCTGGAGGGAGGAATATGGGTGGAAGGGCAGAAGTGAGGGGGGAACTGGAAAATGGAAGTTGCCGATGGGAGATCAACATATGGATGAGGGGAAAGGATCGGGGTGACTAGAATGGTGGGAGAAATACCTGTGCATGGGGCTGGGGATGGTGATGGGAGAGAGGGAGAGAGTGGAGGTATGGGAGTTTTACTTGAAATTGTAGAATTCAATGTTCTCACCGATGTAAAGAAGATTACATTGGGAGCACCACATACAATGGAAGAGATTGCAACATTGGTTTAAGGTGAAGGGGAAAAGATTTAATAGGAATCTGGCCAGACCAGATGGAGGAGGTAGTTGAGGCAGGGACTATCCCAACGTTAAGACAGGTACATGGATAGGACAGGTTTGGAGGGATATGGGCCAAACATGTGCAGGTAGGATGAGTGTAGCTGGGACATGTTGGCCGGTGTGGGCAAGTTGGCCGAAGGGCCTGTTTCCAAGCAGTGTCACTCTATGTGCTTTAGAAGGGTCTTGGAAATTAGCATTTGTTGATCTCTGACTTCCTTTCTCCTGCCGTGCCTTTGCCTACTTGCATTCATGGCCTGGGAATTCTTCCCCAAACTTCCCTACTTCCCCATCTCTTCTAACACTCTCTTTAACACTCAACGCCATAACGCATCTTCATCTAACATAATACTTGCAGCAACATCAGTACTCATTCTGTCTGAAGCACTGTGATGAAAGGCATAATAAACATGCCATATTATTTATTCTGAAGGATCTCACTGTTGTTTTCTTTGCCTTGCTGCTTTCGATAACTGAACTGTTGCAGAACTTTTTTTATAGCACGAGGATTGAGCATGTGGAGCATAAGCAACATTACAGACCTGTGTTTAAGAAGGAACTGCAGATGCTGGAAAATCGAAGGTAGACAAAAGTGCTGGAGAAACTCAGCGGGTGCAACAGCATCTATGAAGCGAAGGAAATAGGCAACATTTTGGGCTGAAACCCTTCTTCAGACTGATGGAGGGTGGGGGGGGGGGGGGGGGGGGGGGGGCAGGGAGAAGAAAGGTAAAAGGAAGAGGAGGAGCCCGAGGGCTGAGGGAGAGCTGAGAAGGGGACGAAACTGCAAGGGCTACCGGAAATTGGAGAATTCAGTGTTTATGCCGCTAGGGTGCAGACTGTCCAAGCGGAATATGAGGTGCTGCTCCTTTAATTTCCGATGGTGCGCACTCTGGCCATGGAGGAGGCCCAGGACAGAGAGGTCGGATTCGGAATGGGAGGGGAGGTTGAAGTGCTGAGAATGAGAGGGGGAGTGGAAGTGCTGAGAATGGGAGGGGGAGTGGAAGTGCTGAGAATGGGAGGGAGAGTTGAAGTGCTGATAACATTACAGACCTGTTGCACTGAAGGATTTTTAACATAATTTAGTGCAACATGTTGAGTAGAGTTTCCACTGGACGAAACAGTTATCTAGGTGCAAATTAACACATTTGTTTTACTCAAGTTACAGTACAAATCCGTTTGTTTATCATTCATTTTCTTAATTTGTTCTGATTTTAATCGTCATAGAAACATCTATATTTTTAAATTGTCTTGATTAAATCTGACATTGTAGTTTGGCTGAACATGAGTCCACATTTTTCAGGGCATTCCACATTTTTGCTTCATCAAGATGTAGCCTTCTACATGCACCACTTGGTCATCCCTTGCTTTAAATTCTCTTTGCATCTTAAGATAAAGATTTTGTCTGTAGCAACTGACTAGCTCTTGCATGTCAGCAGTATTTCCTTCCCATAAACATTCAATTGGAGAACCTAAGTAGTCATGTAGTAGGTGAATCGATGACCAGAGGACGTAGGTTTAAATTGAAGGGGAATAGATTTAATACGAACCTGAGGGGTAACTTTTTAACGCAAAGGGTTGCGGGTGGATGGAACAAGTTGCCAGAGAAGGTAGTTGAGGCTGGGACTATCCCAGCGTTTAAGAAACAGTTAGACAGGTACATGGATAGGACAGGTTTGGAAGGATATGGGCCAAACGCGGGCAGGTGGGACTAGTGTAGATGGGACACGGTGGCTAGTGTGGGCAATTTGGGCCGAAGGGCCTGTTTCTACGCTGTATCACTCTATGATTCTCCACATTCGGTGTCCTCTTCCATTACCTTCTACATGACTAGGATTTAAATCTAATGCGCTGCTGCTTCTCTACTTCCCAGAACTTTATCAAATGTGCTTCTGAAAGTGAAGGTCTACAGATCTTACACACATCCTCTTGGAAAAGTACAACACAAGAACAAGTCCTGCATGCTGCTAAACCATGATGATAAGTTAAACTAATCTCATCGATCGTATATGTTTCCACCAGCACAAACCCAGGCAACGTTTTCCAGGCACCTCGCACTCTGGGTAAGAAATGTGACCAAGAAATCTCCTTTAGACTTTCTCCCACTCACCTTAAAGTTTTGCCCTTTAGTATTTGACAATTCCGCGCTATGTTTCTATGTAAATAAAGCTGCGTTAATACAAAATATGGACCCTAATAAAACAAATATCTTCTGTAATGCAGTTACACGTAAAAAAATCACAAATTAAATTAACTCAAATGTTACATAACAGTTCTTATCTGCCAAAGATCTTTCAAATTAGATGCAATTAAATTTCCCCTTGCTATTAAATGTTTTCTACAATATTTAATTTTTTATTAAAATTCCTGCAATCATGTATAGTAACTAAAGACTGTTTAAACACAAGCATTGTGCATAATTACACAGCAAGCTTACAATCCTACATACTAAAAGAACTGCCCCATTATAAACCAAAACAAGATGTCCAGGATGATGGAGTGACTAATCCCTTTAATTTTCCCTCCGTGGCTGCAATAACATCCCTCACATCTGAATGTTAACTCAGATTAGTCTTGCAGTTCAACCTGTCATTCATGTTGCCTTCCATTAGTAACAGTATTCATCTTATTAATTACAGACGTTAAAATCTTACTATTTCGCAATTATCACCCTTAAGATCTCTTTTACACCTTTTAGATTGGAACAGCTTTCAAATATATTTTGAGGAGGTAAAATTGAGTTTTTGCAGAAGGAATAGGTCTGATCTGATGATCTTAGAGAAGTTGTTTCCACTTCTGCAGGAGTCAAGGGGCTGTCCCACTTGGGCGACCTAATCCGCGAGTTAAGAAGAGTATCTTCGACCTTCAAGCTCGAGGGCACTCGCCTGGAAAGCCTCGAGCTGGATCGACCGTCCGTACACACGCACACACACACACATCACCAAGGCGGGGACCAGGAAAGCGGGGAGCGCTGTCTGCGCGATGATGAGGAAGGTAAACGGATGCCACAGTGTACGGTAAGTCCTTTAGAGAGCACGGGGGGGGGGGGGAGAGAAGTGGAGGAAGAAGGGGAGAGAAGTAGGGGAGGGAAGGGGAGGGGAGGGGAGGGAAAGGGAGGGGAGGAGAAGGGGAAGAGAAGGGGAGGAGAAGGGGAGAGAAGTAGGGGAGGGAAGGGGGGGGAGGGAAAGGAAGGGGAGAGAAGGGGGGGGAGGGGGGTAGAAGGGGAGAGAAGGGGGGGAGGGGGGGAGAAGGGGGGAGAGGGGAGGGGGAGGGGGGGGGGAGGGGGGAGAAGGGGAGAGAAGGGGAGAGAAGGGGGGAGAAGGGGGGAGAAGGAGGGAGGAGAGAGAAGGGGAGAGAAGGGGAGAGAAGGGGAGAGAAGGGGGGGAAGGGGAGGAGAAGGGGAGAGAAGGGATGAGAAGGGGAGAGAAGGGGGGAGAAGGGGAGAGAAGGGGGGAGAAGGGGAGAGAAGGGGGAGAAGGGGAGGAGAAGGGGAGAGAAGGGGAGGGAAGAGGAGAGAAGGGGAGAGGGGGGGGGGAGAGAAGGGGAGAAGGGGGGGAGAGAAGGGGAGAGGGGGGGAGAAGGGGAGAGAAGGGGGGAGAAGGGGAGAGAAGGGGGGAGAAGGGGAGGAGAAGGGGAGAGAAGGGGGAGAAGGGGAGAGAAGGGGGGAGAAGGGGAGAGAAGGGGAGAGAAGGGGAGAGAAGGGGGGAGAAGGGGAGGAGAAGGGGAGAGAAGGGGAGAGAGAAGGGGGGAGAGAAGGGGGTGCGGAAGGGGAGGAGGAGGGGAGAAGGGGAGAGAAGGGGAGAGAAGGGGAGAGAATGGGGGAGAAGGGGGGAGAAGGGGAGGAGAAGGGGAGAGGAGGGGAGAGAAGGGATGAGAAGGGGGGAGAAGGGATGAGAAGGGGAGAGAGGGGGGCGAAGAAGGGGAGAGAGAAGGGGGGAGAAGGGAGGGAGAAGGGGAGGAGAAAGGGAGGGAAGGCGGAGGAGAAGGGTGAGGAGAAGGGGGAGAAGGGGAGAGAAGGGGGGAGAAGGGGAGGAGAAGGGGAGGAGAAGGGGGGGAGAAGGGGAGAGAAGGGGGGAGAAGGGGAGGAGAAGGGGGGGAGAAGGGGAGAGAAGGGAGGAGAAGGGGGGAGACGGGAGGAGAAGGGCCGGGACGAAGGGGAGAGAAGGGGAGAGAAGGGGAGAGAAGGGGAGAGAGGGGGAGAAGGGGGAGGAGGAAGGGGAGAGAGGGAGATAAGGGAGGAGAAGGGGATGAGAAGGGGGGAGAAGGGGAGAGAAGGGGAGAGAAGGGGGGGAGAAGAAGGGAGAGCAGAAGGGGAGAAGGGGAGGAGAAGGGGACAGAGAAGGGGAGAGAGAAGGGGGAGAGAGAAGGGGAGAGAAGGGGAGAGATGAGGGAGGGGAGAAGGGGAGAGAAGGAGGGGAGGAGAAGGGGAGAGAAGGGAGGAGAAGGGGAGAGAAGGGGAGAGAAGGGGGGAGAGGGGGGGGAGAAGGGGGAGAAGGGGGGGAGAAGGGAGAGAAGGGGGGAGAAGGGGGGAGAAGGGGAGAGAAGGGATGAGAAGGGGGGAGAGGGGAGAGAAGGGGAGAGAAGGGGGAGAAAGGGGGGAGAAGGGGGGAGAAGGGGAGGAGGAGGGGAGAAGGGGAGGAGGGGAGAGGGGGGAGAAGGGGGGAGGAGGGGAGGAGGAGGGGAGGAGGGGAGAGAAGGGGAGAGAAGGGGGAGAAAGGGGGGAGAAGGGGGGAGAAGGGGAGGAGGAGGGGATAAGGGGTGGAGGAGGGGAGTAGGGGAGATAAGGGGAGAGATGGGGGGAGAAGGGGGAGAAAGGGGGAGAAGGGGAGAAGGGGGAGAATAGGGGGAGAAGGGGAGAGAAGGGGGAGAAGGGGAGAGAAGGGGGGAGAAGGGGGAGAAGGGGAGAGAAGGGGGAGAGAAGGGGGAGAAAGGGGGAGAAGGGGGGAGAAGGGGGGAGAAGGGGGAGAGGGGGAGAAGGGGGGAGAAGGGGAGGAGGAGGGAGAAGGGGAGGAGAAGGGGGAGAAGGGGGCGAGAAGGGGAGAGAAGGGGAGGAGGGGAGAGAAGGGGAGAGAAGGGGGAGAGAAGGGGGAGAAAGGGGGAGAAGGGGGGAGAAAGGGGGAGAAGGGGAGAGAAGGGGGGAGAAGGGATGAGAAGGGGGGAGAAGGGGGGAGAAGGGGGGAGAAGGGGAGAGAAGGGGGGAGAAGGGGGGAGAAGGGGAGGAGGAGGGGAGAAGGGGAGAGAAGGGGAGAGAAGGGGAGAGAAGGGGGGAGAAGGGGAGAGAAGGGGGGAGAAGGGGGGAGAAGGGGGGAGAAGGGGAGAGAAGGGGAGAGAAGGGGGAGAGAAGGGGAGAGAAGGGGGAGAAGGGGGGAGAAGGGGGGAGAAGGGGGGAGGAGGGGGGAGAAGGGGGGGGAAGAGGGGGTGAGAAGGGGGGAGAAGGGGAGAGAAGGGGAGGAGAAGGGGAGGAGAAGGGGGAGAAGGGGAGAGAAGGGGAGGAGAAGGGGGTGAGAAGGGGAGAAGAGGGGGTGAGAAGGGGGGAGAAGGGGAGAGAAGGGGAGAGAAGGGGAGGAGAAGGGGAGGAGAAGGGGAGAGAGAAGGGGGGAGAAGGGGGGGAGAAGGGGAGAGAGAGAAGGGGAGAGAGAAGGGGAGAGAGAGAAGGGGAGAGAGAAGGAGAGAGAGAATGGGAGAGAAGGGGAGAGAAGGAGAGAGAAGGGGAGAGAAGGGGAGAGAAGGGGGGAGAAGGGGAGAGAAGGGGGGAGAAGGGGAGGAGGAGGGGAGAAGAGGGGGAGAAGTGGGGAGAAGGAGTGGAGACACTTTAAGAAGTATAATAAAGTTTAGTGGGCATTTTACCAACCGGTCGGTTTTCCTTGGTCCAGAAATCTCCAATGAGCCAATCAAAATGCCCAGTCAGCGAAGGAGATTGCCTACGGCTGCCCTCGACTGCCTGTAACTACATAGTGACCCCACTCCACTGCAGTACAAGTTCAAACGAACCATGCCGACCAAATTTTACTCGCAGAAAATGTTTCAACATGCTGAAAAACATTCCGTGACCTAGCTGAGGCCACGAGTATTCGGGAACTTCCCTCGAGCATGAAGGAGAGTTCCAGTGACCTCATAGGACCTCATAGGACCATGTGTCGACCCTGCTGTGAGTTTGAAGGCAGAAGACCCTCTTCTAAACTTGCAGATTAGGTCGCCCAAGTGGGACACCCCCTTTAGGGGTTGTAAATATAAGATAGGCACTGATAGACAACGCAGAAGAAAACTAAATCTCCAAACACTGCAAGAATATGAAACAAATCATCAAATGAGGAAAATGGCTACAAATGAATATATACAGGGATATAGTAATATGTGAAATACAATTGGTGGAAGGTCTTTGTAGAATAAAGACCAAACCACCAACTGCTGTGGTGAACAGACTGTTTTGGTGCTGTAAATTCTCAACAATGTAATTCTATATAATCACAGTCAGTGTTCACAAAGAATACAATTGAAAGAACATACAATTACCTTTCTAGTTTAGATTCCAATTCAGTTCATCGCGGCTACATAATTCTTATCTGTTTTTTTTTGGTGGGGGGGAATTACTTTTTTCCGAAGATGTATTCACACTGTGATGGACATCAGATCAAGTGTACATTGCTGAAGGCTGTCTGTGACTGACTTGGTTGAGCTCTTTCAGGAGCCGACTCTGACCTTGACAATACTTGCTCTTCAGCCAAATCACATAAAAAGATTGATCATCAGTTCAGTTCATTGATGTTTACACGAGGTTACTGTGCGAACATTGGCTACTTCGTTTCCCATAAAATAATAGAGATGTCAAAAGTGTTCAATTAGTTGTAAAATACTTCAGTGACAGGTCAAATATCACCTCCCGGTTTCAGTTTCAGTTTCAGTTTAGTTTATTGTCAAGTGTACCGAGGTACAGTGAAAAGCTTTTGTTGCGTGCTAACCAGTCAGCAGAAAGACAATACATGATTACAATCGAGCCGTTTGAGTGAAGAAATGTTGCTGTAGGAGTAGAGATTTAAGAGTGTAATATGTGACTGTAGATCTGCTTCTGTGGTTAGCGTGCAAATAGTCACTCGGGTTGGGCGCCATCTTGGAAACTTTGAGCTTTGACTTGGACGCGCCTTGATGTCCTATCTATGCCCAAATGTCAGAAAGGAAGAATTTTGCATCCAATTTGGATCTCAAGAATCAAGAATCAAGAATCAAGATTCAAGAGAGTTTATTGTCATGTGTCCCTGATAGGACAATGACATTCTTGCTTTGCTTCAGCACAACAGAACATAGTAGGCATTGACTACAAAACAGATCAGTGTGTCCATATACAATTATATACGTAAATACACACATGAATAAATAAACTGATAAAGTGCAAATAACAGATAATGGGTTATTAATGTTCAGAGTTTTGTCCGAGCCAAGTTTAACAGCCTGATGGCTGTGGGGAAGTAGCTATTCCTGAACCTGGTTGTTGCAGTCTTCAGGCTCCTGTACCTTCTACCTGAAGGTAGCAGGGAGATGAGTGTATTGGTGGTACAGACAGGACAGGTTTTCTATTTGATTTGTGTGAGCATGCAAGGGGAAATCCTTGACAAGAGAGTCCCTCAGATCACCAGAACATTCAGATTTATTTTACTCATGAGACAAAGACAATATTTGCCAGTTGGCAGATGGTGATGGGACCATGCATGATTATTACTTGTAGACTGTGACTACTTTCCCTCCCCACCAGCTTTCTACATTGGTCTCAACACATTGCACAATAGGACCGGAAGTCTTAATCTTTCTGCTAGACCTCATCTTCAACTCAACTGTTGCTAGATGCAGGAAAAATGTTCCCAATGTTGGGCGAGTCCAGAACCAGGGGCCACAGTCTTAGAATAAAGGGGAGGTCATTTAAGACTGAGGTGAGAAAAAACTTTTTCACCCAGAGAGTTGTGAATTTATGGAATTCCCTGCCACAGAGGGCAGTGGAGGCCAAGTCACTGGATGGATTTAAGACAGAGTTAGATAGAGCTCTAGGGGCTAGTGGATCCAAGGGATATGGGGAGAAGGCAGGCACGGGTTATTGATAGGGGACGATCAGCCATGATCACAATGAATGGCGGTGCTGGCTCGAAGGGCTGAATGGCCTCCTCCTGCACCTATTTTCTGTTTCTATATTTCTAACTGTGCCTTTATCCTCGCCTCTCAATTCTCAACGTAGCAAAGCAATCAGCATTCTTGCACCCAATGGTCTTAGAGGAAGGGGATAGAAAACTTAGTAACATTGTCAGTACAACAACCTTTCCCTCAATGTCAGCTAGACAAATGAGCTAGTGATCAACTTCAGGACGCATGCCCTATCAACACTAATGTTGCCGAAGTGAAAATGGTTGAGAGCTACAAGTTCCTTGGTGTTAATATTACCAATGAACTGTCATGGACCAAGCATAGTAAAGTGACAGCCAAAAAGACACACCACTCTTGTACTACCTGAGGAGACTGGGAAATTTCAGTATGTCTCCAATGACTCTTACAAATCTCTACAGATGCACCAGAGAAAGCAGCACAGTTTGGTTTGGGAACAGTTATGCCCAAGACTGTAAGAAATTGCAGAGTAATCAAAGTCTTGTCCCACCCCAGCCATCCCTTCTTCTCCCTGCCCCCATCCAGCATAAGATAGAGAAGCTTGAAAGCTGGTACACCAGATTGCTTTGCCTCTGTAATCTGGCTTCTCAACGGTTCTTCCATACGCTGGGGTACGGTCTGACGCCAGGGTACATTTATGGATAGTATATCTGATCTGTTTGGATAACATGCAATACAAAGTTTTTCATTATACCTCAGTACACATGACATTCATAAGCCTAACGCTAAATCTATCCACATGTCCTTGGACTCTCTGGTACAGTTTAAATAGCAAGCACTGAGCATACTCTCCTGTTCCTAACCTTTGCTAACACTTTAATTGATCAAGTATCATAGCAAGTTTTACCCCAGTTTAATGGGTGTCACGGTGGCGAAGCAGTAAATTGCAGCCTTACAGCACCAGAGATGCGGGTTCGATCCTGACTTCCGGTGCTTGTCGGTACGTCCTCCCCGTGAGCTACGTGGGTTTTCTCCTTCGGTTTCCTCCCACACTCCGAAGACATACAGCTTTGTGGGTGAATTGGCTTAGTGTAAGTGTAAATTGTCCCTAGTGTGTGTAGGATAATGTTAGTGTGCGGGGATCGCTGGTCGATGCAGACTCGATGGGCCGAAGGGCCTGTTTCCACGCTGTATCTCTAAACTAATTGACAGTATGTGAATATGCTGTGAACTTCAGGTTATAATTTTGGTTGACTCATGGAATTAATGATTTAATATTAAAGGATTAGACACAATTAATATTAGAGGCTAGTTTATTTCTAAAACCTATCTCCCCAAAGCCTATACCCTGAACCTATACTTTATGCATGTAGAAAGGAAGGAACTCAATTTGGCAAAGGCGTTATCCCAGTAAGTTAATTCTTAGTTTATGAAACAACAGAAGTCACAAAGTGCTGTAGTAACTCAGTGGGCCAGGCAGCATCTCTGGAGAACATGGACAGGTGTATCATTTATATTGTTACAGTAAAACTATCATAGTGTCATAGGGTGATACAGTGTGGAAACATAGAAACATAGAAAATAGGTGCAGGAGTAGGCCATTCGGCCCTTCGAGCCTGCACCGCCATTCAATATAATCATGGCTGATCATCCAACTCAGTATCCTGTACCTGCCTTCTCTCCATACCCCCTGATCCCTTTAACCACAAGGGCCACATCTAACTCCCTCTTAAATATAGCCATTGAACTGGCCTCAACTACATTCTGTGGCAGAGATTTCCAGAGATTCACCACTCTCTGTGTAAAAAATGTTTTTCTCATCTCAGTCGTAAAAGATTTCCCCTCTATCCTTAAACAAGCCCGTCAGCCCAACTTGCCCACACCGGCCAACATGTCCCAGCTACACTAGTTCCACCTTCTCATGTTTGGTCCATATCCCTCCAAACCTGTTCTATCTATGTACCTGTCTAACTGTTTCTTAAACGTTGGGATAGTCCCAGCCTCAACTACCTCCTCTGGCAGCTTGTTCCATACAACCCACCACCCTTTGTGTGAAAATGTTACCCCTCAGATTCTTTTCCCCTTCACCTTGAACCTATGTCCTCTGGTCCTCGATTCCCCTACTCTGGGCAAGGGACTCTGTGCATCTACCCGATCTATTCCTCTCATGAGGAATGTCAGCCGTGCCTATAACTGTCTTGCAATGCCCTATCTGAACCTTTCTCTTCTCTCTCCTCCTTTTACATTAACTTCTTTGAACAAAGATTTGGAACACCTGTATATCTTGTGTACATTATAAGCTATGGCAGACCATGAGCAGAAAGTGTAGTGACCGCACAACATCATAGCCGTTTAATCTGATTTCATTCCATTACGAAGTATGAAATATTAATGGTGTTGCGAATGATCCAAATGTAAAAACAAATAAAATAGTATTAATTAGCCATCTTCCCACATTCAAATCATATTAAAAATATCTCTTTATGCGGTTTCCTACAGATTAATAACAGAAGTCTATGATAATAGCCTAGGCAATTTAAAATTCCCATTTTAACTTTTCAATTCAAGTACATGGTAATTATATTAAATTGCCCCAGGCCAGTTCAATCTAATATATTTTGTTAATGATATTAGTTATTCGAAAGACTCAGAAGAGGACTTCAGTCTTCAAATCAAACCGATAGGTCAAAATATTTTTGCCTATTTTCAATGAAAAATAGAAACAAAACAGAAGCGGAAAGGAACTACTCAGTTCAAGTATTTGTTGTAGTTATAACTCAATATATTTTTCATCGCAAACATTTCTCCTTCTGAAATGTTGACTCATGCAACCCTTGGTGATTGGCCATCTTCATTTAAGCACAATTCAGGAGCATACTCTGGCTAACTGGAGAGTTGGTTCAGTTATGACCAAGGTTGTCGGTGTTGTCAACACTATAATGTGAATAGCCCAGAGATATTTGGTCGTCTTTTCTTTAATTTATTTATGCTTTGGGATCTTGGCACTGGTATCAAGGACAACATTTATTGCGATTTCCCATTTGCCCTTGGCAAGGTGGTGGAGGAGGAGACAGGCAGTGAGCTGTGGGATACACAGTCCCCGAACTGTTGTAGGCAAAAGTGTGGGAAGGAACTGCAGATGCTGGTTTAAACCGAAGACAGACTCAAAATGCTGGAATAACTCAGCGGCGCAGGCAGGGAAGGAATGGGTGACGTTTCGGGTCGAGACTTTATGCGGCAATATGCAGCAAATCCAGTTAAGATTCTGGTCAATGGTGACACCCCCCGAGATGTTGTTGATGGAGAACTCGCAGATTGCAAAGTCATGAAAGGACACAAAGTGCAGGAGTAACTCAGCAGGTCAGGCAGCATCTTTGGAGAACATGGACAGGTGAGGTTTGGGTCGAGACCCTTCTTCAGATTCAAGTTCAAGTGAGTTTATTGTCATGTGTCCCTGATAGGACAGTGAAATTCTTGCTTTGCTTCAGCACACAGAACACAGTAGGCATTTACTACAAAACAGATCAGTGTGTCCATATACCATTATATAAATAGATACACACATGAATAAATAAACTGATAAAGTGCAAATAACAGATAATGGGTTATTAATGTTCGGAGTTTTGTCCGAGCCATGTTTAACAGCCTGATGACTGTGGGGAAGGAGCTATTCCTGAACCTGGTTGTTCCAGTCTTCAGGCTCCTGTACCTTCTACCTGAAGGTAGCAGGGAGATGAGTGTGTGGCCAGGATGGTGTGGGTCTTTGATGATACTGCCAGCCTTTTTGTGTTTGTTGTGTAAATATTACCACCATGCCCGAATGCTGGCTTTGCTTTGCTGAATTCAAGTATCGGAGGCTCTTTTTTGAGGGGTTGAGAAAGAAATTGCACATTGTGGAATCATCAACAGCATCTCCACTCCTGACCTTATGAAGGAAGGAAGGTATTGATGAAGCACTGATGAAGGTTGGGCTTTGGACCTTGCCTTGAGGAGGTCCTGCAGAAGTTCTGGGGATGCAAGGATTGATCACCAACATTGCAACCATCTTCTATTGCATGAAATACCATCCCTAGTACTAAAGTGTTTTTCTCCTCACACCCATTGACCTCGGTTTTACTGAATCTCCTTGACACTGTAGTTGGTCAAATTGAACATAAAACACAGAAGAACATGCCCTTCAGCACCAAATGTCTTTGCCAAAAATACCACCATATTGTCAAGGGACAGTCACTCTCCTCCTTTTACCTCTGGTTCTTGGTCCACGTTTCAATGGTGCTTTTATATTGTCACATGCACGAACTACAATTGCGCAGTGAAATTATCTTCTTACAAACACTCCATTAGAATATTGCCATACCTTTGCACATCCTCGACTAGCAAATATTACAGAAATAATCTACTGAGGTGAGATATTTTACTGCCATTTTCTAAGCCCAGCCCATCCTCGCTATGTGTTATGAGTAGTGGCCATTCCAGGCTTGTTGTGGGCCTTGAACATGCGGGTCGACCTGTGAACCAACGTCCCACTCCTCGCCCGTCCACCTTTCTTCCCCGTGGGTGTCTCCGTCAGCTGACCTCGAGAGAACAGTCGGCCATGCCCTGGTTCCCTATCCTCTCCTACTCGCCTTGCTACTAGCCTGTTGCATCTGTCGTTGCCAACTCCATCCTCCCGGTGGCTCCACGGTCTGCCCCTTCCCAGGCCACGGTCTACTGGGTTCTCCAAGCAGGGGCAGCTCAATAGCTTCCTCCTGTAGACCACGGTCTGCTGGGGCTTGCGTTCGGCCAGGTCTTGCGTTCGGCTGGGTCTTGCGTTCGGCTGGGGCTTGCGTTCGGCCAGGTCTTGCGTTCGGCCAGGTCTTGCGTTCGGCTGGGTCTTGCGTTCGGCTGGGTCTTGCGTTCAGCTGTGTCTTGCGTTTGGACGGCTCGGCAGCCACTCCCCTGTAGACCGCAAGGATCTGGGAGCTTTTCTGGATCCAAGTGGTCTTGATAATTGGACAGCTTATCGATGAGTAGTGTTGTTTGATTACTTTATCAACGATAAGTTCTACCACTTAGCTGACAATTAAGGATGGACTGGGTAGAAATCAGCTGGATGAGATTTGTCCTGCTTTTTGTAAACAAATTTGTAAACACCCGGGCAACTTCCCACGTTGTTGGGCGTGTGCCAGTATTGTAATTGTTTTGGAAGAGCTTGACTCCATGTGGAGTGCATTTAGGAGCACAGATCTTCAGGAGCACAGCTTGGGCTTGTCTGGCCCCATAGCTTTTGCTGTGTCCAGTCTCCTCAGCCATTTCTTGATATCAGACGGAGCAAATCAAATTAGCTGTGGACTGGCCTCTGTGACAGTAAGAATATCTGGCGGAACCAAGTGGGTTATTCAGCTGGCTGAACACGGCTGTGAATGCTGCAGTGCCTTCTTTAGCATTCGCATCTTGGAGCCTGCCATCACTGAGGTTGGAGATTAAAGCCCCTGTCCCACTTACGTGTCCTTGGCATGCAATTAACGCGACGTCGTGGTCGCGTTGAGCTGCGATGGTCCCGCAAAGGTCGGGCGCGATTCCATGCGTACACACAGCCGTCTGGAGCTTGTGACGTCATTTGAAGATGGACACAAAACTGGAGTAACTCAGCGGCACCGGCAGCATCTCTGGAGAGAAGCAATGGGTGACGTTTCGTGTCGAGATTTTTCTTCAGTCGGTCCCGCTGAGTTACTTCTGCATCATCAATTTTCGTGGCCCCGCTCTGGGAGTAGAAGTGGGGGCGGATCCGGACCACAACGGCTGTGAGCCCCAGGCCGAGTTCGGCGATCGTTTGCCTGCTTCTGCTGCTGTTGGAGGTGAGACGTTGCTTCACGCCAGGGTCTTGGGCCTGTCCCACTTTGGCCGTCAGTTCCGCGACAAAAATTTTGGAGCCCCGCGCGATGTCGCGCACAACTACATACCCCTCCGTGCTTCTAAGTGGGACCGGACCCGTGCGGCCATACGATGCCCGTGCGCCACAACGCGACCACGAGGTCGCGTAATTTGCGTGCCAAGGACACGTAAGTGGGACAGGCTCTTAACTTCTACCTTCCTCCTCCAATTAGCTGGGTAATTGTTCTCCGTTGTTCATGAATAGATGCAGCTAGACTGCAAAGGCTTGATCAGATCTATTGAATGTGAGATTGCTAAATTCTTGACTATTGCCTGCAAGCAATACTATTTTGGAATACCAAGAACTGATGAATTGATTCCAAGTTGATGTTTTCATTACCCTAACCATTGAAAATATCTGATTTTACTTCGGAGTCACGTGAGTGACTACGTGAAGAACCCGCTCAGCGCGCATGCGCGGCAATAACGCCAGCAGTGCAACAGCGGCTGCAGCGGGAATAAGGCGCTCCCGCTACAGAATGAAACGGACCGTCAGGTGAGTACCCTGAGGTCGGGTTTCTATTACAGGGGAGCCTTTTTCTGCTTGTGTTTCACAGGCAGAGAAAAAGGCTCTGGAACAAAACTGTCCCCCGTTCAAGGAGGAACGTTTTTCCGTCGGGGAGGGGAGCAGCAACAGGCGGTAGGAGCGTTTACCCGGTGTTCCGCTATTCCCCGACACCGTGCCGAGCCCAGCCTGCTAGTACCTGAGCAGCGGGCTGGATGCATAGCCACCCAAAGAGGCATCCGGCAGGTGTTCCCGATTTGGGACGGGACGTCTCTCCACCCGCACGAGGGGAGAGAGAGCCGCCTGAGCCGCTGGAGCGGCTCTCGGAGCAGGTGTCTGCGAGACGCGCTGCTTGAGGGGCGCTCTCGCTTCTACAAGGCACAAAAGCTCTAGAAGAATCTGTCCCCCGCTCGACTCCAACGGAGGAGCGTTCCATTGCAGGGGGGGCAGTAGCAGGCGGTAGGAACAATTACCGGGCGCTCCGCTATCCCTATCACCGCGCCGAGCCCAGTCCCGCTAGTGCCTGAGCTGCGGGCTGGATGTTTAGCCATCCAAAGAGGCATCCGGCCGGTGGCTTCCGACTTGTCGGAGGGGACGTCTCTCCACCCGCATGGGAGAGAGACAGCCGCCTGAGCTGCTGGAGCGGCTCCTGGAGCAGGAGCTCCTGCGAGACACGCTACGTGAGGGGCAGTCTCGCTGGAGGGTTCAGGCATACCCTCCACAGTGCCTAGGCACTGCTCATCGCTTCCTCCTTAGTGTGGTTAGCTTTGGGGTGACCAGTGGCTGGGCTGGTCATGAAGAGGGGTCATTGGCTGAACAACATCGGGAGTATGCTTGAGGTACAGGATCAGGAAGAGCTGCTGGGTGTGGCCGCTATGTGGCTCCACCACTAGCGAGATGGCTTTTCAGTCTCAACTGATGGCCAGCTTACTACCTGTTCTTTTCAAAAATCTCCAAGACAGGTAGTCATGAGGCGTTGGATTTCATCACGTGTCCCCTAAATTGCATTTACTCAAAGTGGCCACCATTATTGGAGGGTACATTGAGCATAGCTTTAAAAAAGCCAAAATATCAAAAAATGAATTTGATATCCCTGACGTCGGCTATCATTTTTGCATGCTCTTCCAGAGGGTCACGGTAGTATGGCAAAACACCTGACCTACTGTTCGCAGTGCTCCGCAACTTCTCAGGAAGTTACAAAACCTGCCCTCAAAGAACGCCGACCTCACAAAAACTGGACGAAGTGTCCAAAATATCGGCGCAAGAGGGCAGGGTCTGGAATGAGCACCACACGTAAACCAGTCAGCAGTACCTCTAACGCGTCCACCAGGAGGGTCCACCTCATGGTACTGGTGAAAGCTCGGGGCCTGCATGCCAATCCCGTAAGCCTTTCAGGCCAAGGCCCAGAGCAGGCCCCATGGAAAATGCGCCACCCCCCAACACCACCACCACGTCAGACAACGTGCAAGACTCGTTGGACCAGCAGGAAACAGAAGAATACCCATAACCATGGAGGTAGGTGAGTCTGGTTCCTACCAACGTATAGAAAATAGGGGCTTAATACTAACAGGGGGGAGATTACACCTCTTTTAAGAAGCACGGGAGTCTATCACAAGTGATCAGTATATACTCAATGGCTTTAGTGGATACAAAATACAATTCATACTAGAAAAATTGCCATCAGTTCAACATTTACCTCAGAGGGTATTTTCCCCTCTCCGTTAAAGAAACGAGAGGGTCAAGCTGTACTGGTGAGACTAATTACAAAGGGTATCATGGGAAACATGAACCCTTGGAATAAACCCAAAAAGATGGTGGATGTCGCATCATCATTGACTTAACTTCACTAAATATGGTTGTTAAGTACATACATTTCAAAATGGAAACGGTTGTTACTGCCAAACAACTAATTTCCAAAGGATACTTCATGGCAAGCATTGATCTTAAAGATGTTTACTATTTTAGTACCATTCACAAGGATCATCGCAGATACCTGAAATTTACCTGGATGGGGCAGCTATGGCAATTTAAAGCATTACCCAATGGGAAAATAGGCAAGACCATGGAATTGACTATGTTAGCTGTATCAGCTACCAAACAGTTAGAAACATAGAAACATAGAAATTAGGTGCAGGAGTAGGCCATTCGGCCCTTCGAGCCTGCACCGCCATTCAATATGATCATGGCTGATCATCCAACTCAGTATCCCGTACCTGCCTTCTCTCCATACCCTCTGATCCCCTTAGCCACCAGGGCCACATCTAACTCCCTCTTAAATATAGCCAATGAACTGGCCTCGACTACCCTCTGTGGCAGGGAGTTCCAGAGATTCACCACTCTCTGTGTGAAAAAAGTTCTTCTCATCTCGGTTTTAAAGGATTTCCCCCTTATCCTTAAGCTGTGACCCCTTGTCCTGGACTTCCCCAACATCGAGAGCAATCTTCCTGCATCTAGCCTGTCCAACCCCTTAAGAATTTTGTAAGTTTCTATAAGATCCCCTCTCAATCTCCTAAATTCTAGAGAGTATAAACCAAGTCTATCCAGTCTTTCTTCATAAGACAGTCCTGACATCCCAGGAATCAGTCTGGTGAACCTTCTCTGCACTCCCTCTATGGCAATAATGTCCTTCCTCAGATTTGGAGACCAAAACTGTACGCAATACTCCAGGTGTGGTCTCACCAAGACCCTGTACAACTGCAGTAGAACCTCCCTGCTCCTATACTCAAATCCTTTTGCTATGAAAGCTAACATACCATTCGCTTTCTTCACTGCCTGCTGCACCTGCATGCCCACTTTCAATGACTGGTGTACCATGACACCCAGGTCTCGCTGCATCTCCCCTTTTCCTAGTCGGCCACCATTTAGATAATAGTCTGCTTTCCTGTTTTTGCCACCAAAATGGATAACCTCACATTTATCCACATTATACTGCATCTGCCAAACATTTGCCCACTCACCCAGCCTATCCAAGTCACCTTGCAGTCTCCTAGCATCCTCCTCACAGCTAACACTGCCCCCCAGCTTAGTGTCATCCGCAAACTTGGAGATATTGCCTTCAATTCCCTCATCCAGATCATTAATATATATTGTAAATAGCTGGGGTCCCAGCACTGAGCCTTGCGGTACCCCACTAGTCACGGCCTGCCATTGTGAAAAGGACCCGTTTACTCCTACTCTTTGCTTCCTGTTTGCCAGCCAGTTCTCTATCCACATCAATACTGAACCCTCAATGCCGTGTGCTTTAAGTTTGTAAACTAATCTCTTATGTGGGACCTTGTCGAAAGCCTTCTGGAAGTCCAGATACACCACATCCACTGGTTATTCGAAACCCTGGGATTGTCTTACATCCAGATAAATCCAAGTTGAAGCCATCCACAATCATGGACTACTTGGGCTTCACAATTAATTCAGTCTACGTGACTGTAACTTTGCCAAGAGACAAAACAGTTGAATTGGCACAATCATGCAACAATTTAATGGTCCACGTACTCCCAACTATTCGACAAGTAACAGAGTAATTGGGAATATGGTAGCAGCATTTCCGGCTACACAATTCAGACCTTTGCACTGTCAAAACTTACAAAGAGCAAAGGTACAGGCACCAAAACGACATACAGGTCATTATGATTGTGTCATGAAGTCACCCACTGAAGCAATATCATAACTACAGTGGTGGGCAAAAAATGTTTGGCATAATTTCAACCTATTATCATCACTAACAAGTAGTAGATGGACTAACCCAGAATCATCGTTATCACTTACATAGATACATAGATACATAGAAAATAGGTGTAGGAGAAGGCCATTCGGCCCTTCAAGCCTGCACTGCCATTCAATATGATCATGGCTGATCATCCAACTCAGTATCCCGTACCTGCCTTCTCTCCATACCCCCTGATCCCTTTAGCCACAAGGGCCACATCTAACTCCCTCTTAAATATAGCCAATGAACTGGCCTCAACTACCCTCTGTGGCAGAGAGTTCCAGAGATTCACCACTCTCTGTGTGAAAAAGTTTCTTCTCATCTCGGTCCTAAAGGATTTCCCCCTTATCCTTAAGCTGTGACCCCTTGTCCTGGACTTCCCCAACATCGGGAACAATCTTCCTGCATCTAGCCTGTCCAACCCCATAAGAATTTTGTACGTTTCTATAAGATCCCCTCTCAATCTCCTAAATTCTAGCGAGTATAAGCCAAGTCTATCCAATCTTTCTTCATATGAAAGTCCTGACATCCCAGGAATCAGTCTGGTGAACCTTCTCTGCACTCCCTCTATGGCTATAATGTCCTTCCTCAGATTTGGAGACCAAAACTGTACGCAATACTCCAGGTGTGGTCTCACCAAGACCCTGTACAACTGCAGTAGAACCTCCCTGCTCCTATACTCAAATCCTTTTGCTATGAAAGCTAACATACCATTCGCTTTCTTCACTGCCTGCTGCACCTGCATGCCTACTTTCAATGACTGGTGTACCATGACACCCAGGTCTCGCTGCATCTCCCCTTTTCCTAATCGGCCACCATTTAGATAATAGTCTGCTTTCCTATTTTTGCCACCAAAGTGGATAACCTCACATTTATCCACATTATACTGCATCTGCCAAACATTTGCCCACTCACCCAGCCTATCCAAGTCACCTTGCAGTCTCCTAGCATCCTCCTCACAGCTAACACTGCCCCCCAGCTTAGTGTCATCCGCAAACTTGGAGATGTTGCCTTCAATTCCCTCATCCAGATCATTAATATAAATTGTAAATAGCTGGGGTCCCAGCACTGAGCCTTGCGGTACCCCACTAGTCACTGCCTGCCATTGTGAAAAGGACCCGTTTACTCCTACTCTTTGCTTCCTGTTTGCCAGCCAGTTCTCTATCCACATCAATACTGAACCCCCAATACCGTGTGCTTTAAGTTTGTATACTAATCTCTTATGTGGGACCTTGTCGAAAGCCTTCTGAAAGTCCAGATACAACACATCCACTGGTTCTCCTCTTTCCACTCTACTAGTTACATCCTCGAAAAATTCTATAAGATTCGTCAGACATGATTTACCTTTCGTAAATCCATGCTGACTTTGTCCAATGATTTCACCACTTTCCAAATGTGCTGCTATCCCATCTTTAATAACTGACTCTAGCAGTTTCCCCACTACCGATGTTAGACTAACTGGTCTGTAATTCCCCGTTTTCTCTCTCCCTCCCTTCTTAAAAAGTGGGGTTACGTTTGCTACCCTCCAATCCTCAGGAACTACTCCAGAATCTAAAGAGTTTTGAAAAATTATCACTAATGCATCCACTATTTCTGGAGCTACTTCCTTAAGTACTCTGGGATGCAGCCTATCTGGCCCTGGTGATTTATCGGCCTTTAATCCATTCAATTTACCCAACACCACTTCCCGACTAACCTGGATTTCACTCAGTTCCTCTATCTCCTTTGACCCGCGGTCCCCTGCTATTTCCGGCAGATTATTTATGTCTTCCTTAGTGAAGACGGAACCAAAGTAGTTATTCAATTGGTCCGCCATATCCTTGTTCCCCATGATCAACTCACCTGTTTCTGACTGCAAGGGACCTACATTTGTTTTAACTAATCTCTTTCTCTTCACATATCTATAAAAACTTTTGCAGTCAGTTTTTATGTTCCCTGCCAGTTTTCTTTCATAATCTATTTTCCCTTTCCTAATTAAGCCCTTTGTCCTCCTCTGCTAGTCTCTGAATTTCTCCCAGTCCTCTGGTATGCTGCTTTTTCTGGCTAATTTGTACGCATCATCTTTTGCTTTGATACCATCCCTGATTTCCCTTGTTATCCACGGATGCACTACCTTCCCTGATTTATTCTTTTGCCAAACTGGGATGAACAATTTTTGTAGTTCATCCATGCAGTCTTTAAATACCTTCCATTGCATATCCACCGTCAACCCTTTTAAAACTAATTGCCAGTCAATCTTGGCCAATTCACGTCTCATACCCTCAAAGTTACCTTTCTTTAAGTTCAGAACCGTTGTTTCACTGGGCATTAATTATCTACAGATGTTGGGTGACTTTTATGGTTTAAAAGCATATGCACAAATATCCATCACTTGCATGTACGGTTACAAATAGATAATACTACGGTGGTGGCCTACATTAACCATATGGGCGGTATAAAATCGGTATCATGCAACAAGTTGGTCAACACAATTTGGCAATGGTGTGTCGAAAGACATATTTGGCTATCAGTAACTTACCTGCCAGGTAAGCTAAATACAGTGGCAGACACCAGGTCACGTAAATTTAATGACAATGGATGTTAAACCCCAAATAATTTGCAAAAGTTATCATGCAATATGGCACGCCAGATATCGATTTATTTGCATCAAGGCTAAATCACCAGGTACCTATGTATGTCGCTTGGGAACCAGACCCTGAGGCAGCAGCGGTAGATGCGTTCACGCTGGATTGGGGAAATTCTTCTTCTATGCATTTTCTCCCTTCTGCCTCATCAGTTGGGGACTACGCACAATACAAATGGACTCTGCTTCAGGTATTTTGATAATACCCGACTGGCCTACACAGCCATGGTTCCCAATACTCCATGACATGGTTGTTGAAACTCCGATGGTATCCCCAGTGACCCAGAGTTATTAACACCCAGTGTCGGGCACAAGCCACCCGTGCCATGAAAATCAAACTCCTGGGTTGCAGATTCTGCACAAACCACTTCTGGGACTGGATTATCAGAACAAACCATCAACACCATGTCAGCATCCCTTCGAACATCCACTAAAAAACAGCACTTGTCCAGCATCAAGAAATGGGAGAAGTACTGCTTGGATACAGGGACCACCTATTCAACCGCTACAGTTACCAACGTACTGGAATTCCTGGCGAACCTTCACCACGATGAAGGACTCAGCTACAGAGCCATCAACACGACTAGAAGTGCCATGCCTGTCTATTTAAAACCAGCTCCAGGACAACAGGCCATGGGGTCCCACCCGCTGGTGGTCAAACTAATGAAGGGTATTTACAACTCTAACCCCCTAGACCAAGGTACACCCATACATGGGATGTCAGTGTGGTCCTGACATACCTCAGGGGATGGCCACCAGCCAGACCCCTTAACCTGGAACAATCTATGCTCAAAACACTCATGTTGATGGCACTTGTATCTGCACAGAGGGTCCAGTCACTACACCTATTGTGACTGGACAACATGATCACAGCTCCAGACCAGATCTCTGTCATTATCCAGGGACTGATCAAACAGAACAGACCAGGAACACCTAATCCAGTCGTGGAATTCCAGGCTTACCCACCAGAACCACGGTTATGTGCCATGACCCACCTACTATCCTACATAGACACAACCAAAATATTCGAGGGAGATGAAAAGCCTTGTGCGTCAGTCATAAAAATCCTTATGGTCGGGTGACGAGCCAAACCATTGCGAGTGGCTCAAGCAGGTGCTAAAAACTGCTGGGATAAACACTAACATGTACAAATTTTATTCCACCAGGGCAGCATCCACGTCGACGGCTAAAAGAATGGACATGCCTATAGACCACATCCTGGCTACAGCAGGATGGTGGAGGGAAAGACCGTTCAGAAATTTTACAATAAGCCGTTGGCAAAACCTGTTTTATTTGCAGTAAAGATTTACGGACTGCAAATATTTAATTTAAGACCAGGGGAGCAATTTAATTTCTTTGTTGTTATTGTTTGAAAAATACCATTGTGTTTTTCTACAAACAGATTCATTGGTTGATTACGATAACACTTCCTCCCTCAAGAACTTCGGCAGTGAGTGAAATAAAACTGTTACACGGTTTGAAATCACAGAGCTTTGAAGTCTTCACGTAGTCACTCACGTGACTCCGAAGTAAAATAGTAAGATTAAACGAGAACTTACCAGTTTGAAGTTTGATCTGTATTTTATGAGGAGTTACGATGAGGGATTACGTGCCCTCCGCTCCCACCCTCATTATATGGATCAAACTAATAAATTGATGTCTCCTTTTCTTTACTATGTTTACTTCAATAACTGTGTCTATCTGTGATTCCACACCGCTGCTTGGAAGTATGCCGCGCCTGCGCGCTGAGCGGGTTCTTCACGTAATCCCTCATCGTAACTCCTCATAAAATACAGATCAAACTTCAAACTGGTAAGTTCTCGTTTAATCTTACTATTATAACTTATGGCTTATGTTACCACTTAATGAACAGCTTTCTTTTGCCAAAATCCAAAATGCCCAACATAAAAAAAAATCAAAAAGTAGGAATCACTTCCTCCCTTTCCATTTAAATGCAAAGATAATGTAACTAATTATGCCAAACAATTCCTTCACATGCCCAGAGTTTGTCGCTAATATGTGGTTCTTAGGTTTTCTCTTTGTAGTCAGAATACTAAGAAGCATTCAGTGTGGAACCGAAATCAAGCATTAAACTGACCTTCTTCAACAGGCTTTAGAGATGCAGCGTGGAAACAGGCCCTTTGGCCATCGAGTCTGCACCAACCAGCAATCACCTTGTACTATCTTACGCACAAAGGACAAATTTTACTGAACTTTTACCAAAGCCAATTACAAACCTGTACTTCTATGGAGTGTGGGAGGAGCACCCAAACAAAACCCACATGGTCACAGGGAGAACGTACACACTCCATACAGCCAGGACATTCTTGCCATAGAGGGGAGTACAGAGAAGGTTCACCAGACTGATTCCTGGGATGTCAGGACTTTCATATGAAGAAAGACTGGATAGACTCGGCTTGTACTCGCTAGAATTTAGAAGATTGAGGGGGGATCTTATAAAAACTTACAAAATTCTTAAGGGGTTGGACAGGCTAGATGCAGGAAGATTGTTCCCGATGTTGGGGGAAGTCCAGAACAAGGGGTCACAGTTTAAGGATAAGGGGGAAATCTTTTAGGACCGAGATGAGAAAAACATTTTTCACACAGAGAGTGGTGAATCTCTGGAATTCTCTGCCACAGAAGGTAGTTGAGGCCAGTTCATTGGCTATATTTAAGAGGGAGTTAGATGTGGCCCTTGTGGCTAAAGGGATCAGGGGGTATGGAGAGAAGGCAGGTACGGGATACTGAGTTGGATGATCAGCCATGATCATATTGAATGGCGGTGCAGGCTCGAAGGGCCGAATGGCCTACTCCTGCACCTATTGTCTATGTTTCTATGTTTCTATGTTTCTATGTTTCATGACAGCATCCTTAGTCAGAATCAAACCCGGGTCACTGGCATTGTAAGGCAGCAACTCTACCACTGCGCCACCGTGCCTCCCGTGGATGCCAGCGGCTTCCTTTGCTTTTATTTTTGAGAAATCACACAATCATAATCATGTCAGATCATAAAATATGACATTCATTTTTCTCATCCAGTATCCTGTCTATCGTTGCAGTAGCTGTACTACAGTAGTCATCACTATTTTGTCACAAGATGTTTTGGGCAATACTCAAGAGTAAGAACATCTAGTTCTTCGGCAGAGTTACAGTTCCCTCGGAAGATAGCACACAACGGAACAAAAATAAAAGCATCAACTGATCAGAATATGCAATTATATGGCAACTGGGGACAATTTACAATCTTTACCAAAGCTAATTAACCTATAAACAAACATGCATGTCCTTGGAGTGTGGGGGGAGACTGGAGAACCCGGGGAAAACCCATGCGGTCACGGGTCTCGGACACTGTAAGACAGCAACTCTACCGCTGCGCCACTGTGCAGCTTTTGTAGGGTGCAGGGTGTAGGAGGTGAAATGGTAAATGGACTGCCATGGAGGCCTTACGAAGGCATGGAGGGTGAGAATTGAAAATACTGGCAATGCCTCACTGGGGGCCGAAGGTAACAGGTGATTCAATTAATTGGGATATAAGTAGATCTGGATGAGCTCAATTTTATGCTGAGTGGAAGGTGGGTGAGAAGCCAGGAATTGGATGTGGAGAGAGTGGGAGAGTCTAGGACTAGAGGTCATAGCCTCAGAATTGAAGAATTAAAGGATGTTCTTTTAAGAAGGAGATGATGAGAAATGTATTTAGTCAGAGGGTAGTGAATCTGTGTGATTCTTTGCCACAGAAGGCTACAGAGGCCAAGTCACTGAATATTTTTAAGGCAGTCAGGGATATGGGGAGAAGGCAGGAGAGATAGATCAGCCATGATTAAATGGCAGAGTGGACTTGATGGGCCGAATGGCCTGATTCTACTCCTATCATAGAAACATAGAAACATAGAAATTAGGTGCAGGAGTAGGACATTCGGCCCTTCGAGCCTGCACCACCATTCAATATGATCATGGCTGATCATCCAACTCAGTATCCCGTACCTGCCTTCTCTCCATACCCTCTGATCCCCTTGGCCACAAGGGCCACATCTAACTCCCTCTTAAATATAGCCAATGAACTGGCCTCGACTACCCTCTGTGGCAGGGAGTTCCAGAGATTCACCACTCTCTGTGTGAAAAAAGTTCTTCTCATCTCGGTTTTAAAGGATTTCCCCCTTATCCTTAAGTCACTTATGACTTGAGGACTTATGACCTTATTCTGAATGGTAAGGGTTTGGTTGTGAAGCAGCTGTCCAACTTGGAGCCATTGGCTCTGTACTAGGTTAGGCAGTGCATTTACAAAGGCATCAGTACAACCTTACTTGAGTAATCTAATTGTCCAGTTGTGTCAATTAATTTCCCCAAACAATTCAATTAGACTTTTCGGAAACACGTTCTACAGTTGAATCACATTTCTGAAAATAATTAAATTAGATCACGTCAATGTTTCATTGGCAGCTTGGCCTGGCAGTACTAATATGTACCTGTGAACAGGTGAGTTGTATGTAATAATCACCCATATTTTCCAGGACCAGAGAGTCAAAGTGTGTCTTTTAATTAAGTTTGTAGTATTATATTCGAAACAATGAAATGATACTGGTACTCTTCAATGCATGTCACAACCTGCGAGCTTCAGAGACAATAAACTGATGTACATAGACACATAGAAAATAGGCGCTGGAGGCCATTCGGCCCATTGATAATCACTACTGTAATGTGGGAGAGGTGGTTGAAAATCAATGTGCAGCAAGGTCTCCTGATAATGGCCAGGTAAATTCACTTAGTGAGGTTGGCAAGGTGATATTAACCAGATTGGGCACAAGCTCATCCTTTGAATGAATGCCATAGAAGTCATTTATAGCCACCAGAGAAGGCAAATGGCGCCTTATCCAAAATATAACATTATGTTCCACCTTATTTCCTGACCATGCAGCACTCCATGCATTGGAGATAGGCACAAAATGCTGGAGTAAAACCATATATAACCATATAACAATTACAGCACGGAAACAGGCCATCTCGACCCTTCTAGTCCGTGCCGAACACGTATTCTCCCCTAGTCCCATATACCTGCGCTCAGACCATAACCCTCCATTCCTTTCCCGTCCATATAACTATCCAATTTATTTTTAAATGATAAAAACGAACCTGCCTCCACCACCTTCACTGGAAGCTCATTCCACACAGCTACCACTCTCTGAGTAAAGAAGTTCCCCTCATGTTACCCCTAAACTTCTGTCCCTTAATTCTCAAGTCATGTCCCCTTGTTTGAATCTTCCCTACTCTTAGTGGGAAAAGCTTATCCACGTCAACTCTGTCTATCCCTCTCATCATTTTAAAGACCTCTATCAAGTCCCCCCTTAACCTTCTGCGCTCCAAAGAATAAAGCCCTAACTTGTTCAACCTTTCTCTGTAACTTAGTTGCTGAAACCCAGGCAACATTCTAGTAAATCTCCTCTGTACTCTCTCTATATTGTTGACATCCTTCCTATAATTAGGCGACCAAAATTGTAAACCATACTCCAGAATTGGCCTCACCAATGCCTTGTACAATTTTAACATTACATCCCAACTTCTATACTCAATGCTCTGATTTATAAAGGCCAGCACACCAAAAGCTTTCTTTACCACCCTATCTACATGAGATTCCACTTTCAGGGAACTGTGCACAGTTATTCCCAGATCCCTCTGTTCACCTGCATTCTTCAATTCCCTACCATTTACCATGTACGTCCTATTTTGATTTGTCCTGCCAAGATGTAGCACCTCACACTTATCAGCATTAAACTCCATCTGCCATCTTTCAGTCCACTCTTCCAACTGGCATAAATCTCTCTGTAGACTTTGAAAATCTACTTCATTATCCACAACCCAACCTATCTTAGTATCATCTGCATACTTACTAATCCAATTTACTTTTGTTTTTTTTATTTATTTTATTTATTTATTTATTTATTAGAAGTAGACATATTATACAATGTAATTACATATTATAGTAGAAAAAAAACTTTTCATATACATCAGTCATACATTATTAAAATTTTCCATTATCAATTACTTCTGCTTCTAGTATTTTTATTTTTTATAGAAAGCGAGAAAAAGAGAGGGTAGAAAGTTACAAATAAAAGAGGAAGCAAAAAAAAACACAACAGAAAAACAAGGAAGGTGGAATGGGTTACCTGTGATACATCAATGGAGATAGGTTCGTAGGTTATAAAGTATAGAGTATAGTTTTTCATCTGTTCCTGAGTTCAAGTTTCAGCTGGGTCCTCGTGCTGTGCCAGTCTATCCCTTCAGATAGTTAATGAATGGAGCCCAAATTTTATGGAAAAGATCTTGTTTGTCCATTAAGACAAGTCTAATTCTTTCTAAGTATAGGGTCTCCGACATTTCCGTAATCCACATTTTGATTGTGGGGGTTGTAGGGCCTTTCCAAAATTTTAATATTAATTTTTTTCCGGTTATTATACTGTAATTGAGGAAGTTTCTTTGGTTTGTTGTGAGTGTTAAGCTTTGTTCTGATATTCCAAGTATTATTAATTTTGTGTCTGGGTCCAGTTTTGTATTAATAACTTTTGAAGTTATTTCAAAAATATCTGTCCAGAAATGTTTAAGTTTTATACAGTTTGCAAAAGTATGTGTTAAATTAGCCTCTAAATGTAGACATTTATCACAAATAGGAGAGATTTGTGGGAAAATTCTATTTAGTTTTATTTTAGAGAAGTGTAGTCTATGTAAGACCTTGAATTGTATTAAAATATGTCTGGCATTTAATGAACATTGATGTATTTGTTGTAAACTTTCGTCCCACATATCTTTCGTGATAGGATGACCTATTTCAATTTCCCATTTGTATCTATGTAGTTCGGTCGGTGGTACCTCGTTATTTAGTAGGGTGTTATAAATATAAGCTATTAGTTTTTCAGTATTAGGATGCTTGTTCAGACACTCATCAAGAATTTCTGATTCCCTATTCTTGTAAACTTGTGTATTAGATTTAACATAATCTCTAATTTGTAGATATCTGATACCACACCATCATCCAGATCATTGATGTACATGACAAACAACAGTGGACCCAACACAGATCCCTGTGGCACCCCACTAGTCACTGGCCTCCAACCTGACAAACAACCATCCACCATTACTCTCTGGCATCTCCCATTCAGCCACTGTTGAATCCATCTTGCTACTCCACCATTAATACCCAACCATTGAACCTTCTTAACCAACCTTCCATGAGGAACCTTGTCAAAGGCCTTACTGAAGTCCATATATACAACATCCACTGCTTTACCCTCATCAATTTCCCGAGTAACCTCTTCAAAAAATTCAAGAAGATTAGTCAAACATGACCTTCCAGGCACAAATCCATTTTGACTGTTCCTAATCAGTCCCTGTTTATCCAGATGCTTATATATATTATCTCTAAGTATCCTTTCCATTAATTTGCCCACCACTGACGTCAAACTAACAGGTCTATAATTGCTAGGTTTACTCTTAGACCCCTTTTTAAACAATGGAACAACATGTGCAGTACGCCAATCCTCCGGCACTATTCCCGTTTCTAATGACATTTGAAATATTTCTGTCATAGCCCCTGCTATTTCTACACTAACTTCCCTCAATGTCCTAGGGAATATCCTGTCCGGACCTGGAGACTTATCCACTTTTATATTTCTCAAAAGTGTCAGTACTTCCTCTTCTTTGAATCTCATAGTTTCCATAGCTACTCTACTTGTTTCCCTTACCTCACATAATTCAATATCCTTCTCCTTGGTGAATACCGAAGAAATGAAATTGTTCAATATCTCCCCCATCTCTTTTGGCTCTGCAGATAGCTGTCCACTCTGACTCTCTAATGGACCAATTTTATCCCTCGTTATCCTTTTGCTATTAATATAGCTGTAGAAACCCTTTGGGTTTACTTTCACCTTACTTGCCAAAGCAACCTCATATCTTCTTTTAGCTTTTCTAATTTCTTTCTTAAGATTCTTTTTACATTCTTTATACTCCTCAAGCACCTCATTTACTCCATGCTGCCTATAATTATTGTAGATCTCCCTCTTTTTCCGAACCAATTGTCCAATTTCCCTTGAAAACCATGGCTCTTTCCGATTTTTACTATTTCCTTTCAACCGAACAGGGACATAAAGATTCTGTACTCTTAAAATTTCACCTTTAAATGTACTCCATTTCTCTTCCACATCTTTCCCATAAAACAAAATGTCCCAATTTACTCCTTTTAAATCCTTTCGCATCTCCTCAAAGTTAGCTTTTCTCCAATCAAAAATCACAACCCTAGGTCCGGTTCTGACCCTCTCCATAATTATATTGAAACTAATGGTATTGTGATCACTGGTCCCGAACTGTTCCCCAACGCATACCTCTGCCACCTGACCCGTCTCATTTCCTAACAGGAGGTCCAGCACCGCTCCTTCTCTAGTAGGTACTTCTATGTATTGCTGCAAAAAACTATCCTGCACACATTTTACAAACTCCAACCCATCCAGCCCATTTACAGAATGTGTTTCCCAGTCTATGTGTGGAAAATTGAAATCTCCCACAATCACTACCTTGTGCTTACTACTAATATCTGCAATATCCTTACATATTTGCTCTTCCAATTCTCGCTCCCCATTTGGCGGTCTATAATACACCCCTATAAGTGTTGCTACCCCTTTCCCATTTCTCAGTTCCACCCAAATAGCCTCCCTAGACGAGCACTCTAATCTATCCTGCCAAAGCACTGCTGTAATATCTTCCCTGATAAGCAATGCAACACCTCCAGTAAAAGCGGGACAGGCAGTATCTCTGGAGAGAAGGAATGGGTGAGGTTTTGGGTCGAGACCCATTTTCAGACTGAAGGGTCTCGAACCGAAACGTCACCCATTCCTTCTCTGCAGACATGCTGCCTGTCCCGCTGAGATACTCCAGCATTTGGTGCTTATCTTCGGTTTCAACCAGCATCTGCAGTTCCTTCCTACACACTCCATGTATTGGGATTGTCAGCATGGATTATGTGCCGGCCTTCACTGGTTCTTAAATTGACTTTGTCCGTAAATTGGAAAATACACAAAAATCACTCCATGGGGTAATCTACCTGCATGTTATGGCCTCATTAGAAGAGAATATGTTAATTAGGGACAGCCAACATGTCTTTATGCACAGCAGAGCATGTCTTACTAACTTGATTGAGTTTTTTAAGGAGATGCTGAAGGTAATCGATGAGTATAGGTGGTGTCTACATGGACTTTGCTAAATTAATAAAGTCCCCCATGGTAGGCTGAATCAGTTATTCCCAGGATGCCCTGATTTTGATGAGAAATATGTCAATTTTTCTGTGTAATTTTCAGATTGTAAGACTCACCCGAATGATATTAAGAACATTCTAACACTCACAATCCACCTGCAGTAAAGATTTTCAATCTAAAAAAAATGTCAGCTCAAAGCCCATTTCCTTTGAAACTGTTCAACAATTAGACTGCATTTGTTCTCCTCACTGTGGGAGTGTGGGGATATATTAATGTCAAAGAGACCTGAGCATTACTGAAAGCTAACCTAGAGCTGGAGCAGGCAAATAGCACGTTAGTCTTTATTGCAAGTGCACTTCAGTACAGGAGTAAAGATGCCCCACTAAATTATGCAGGACTTTGGAGTGAACATGATGACATAGCTCTGGTGGACACTGATTTTCACCAGCCTGTCTGAGTGCGTGGAAGCAATCACGCTCACTCCATCCACATCATCTCAGCATTTCTTCCTGAAACAACACTCCCATGCTGATCAGCTCTCTCCTCCAACCATTAGTCTCATCTAACCAAGATTTAAGATTTAAGAGAAAGTTAGATAGAGCTCTAGGGGCTAGTGGAATCAAGGGATATGGGGAGAAGGCAGGCACGGGTTATTGATGGGGGACGATCAGGCACAAAAATCACTCCATGGGGTATTTCTCCCAGAGATTTGTGAATTTATGGAATTCCCTGCCACAGAGGGCAGTGCAGGCCAAATCACTGGATGGATTTATATAGATACATAGATACATAGAAAATAGGTGCAGGAGTAGGCCATTCGGCCCTTCGAGCCTGCACCGCCATTCAATATGATCATGGCTGATCATCCAACTCAGTATCCCGTACCTGCCTTCTCTCCATACCCCCTGATCCCTTTAGCCACAAGGGCCACATCTAACTCCCTCTTAAATATAGCCAATTAACTGGCCTCAACTACCCTCTGTGGCAGAGAGTTCCAGAGATTCACCACTCTCTGTGTGAAAAAGTTTCTTCTCATCTCGGTCCTAAAGGATTTCCCCCTTATCCTTAAGCTGTGACCCCTTGTCCTGGACTTCCCCAACATCGGGAACAATCTTCCTGCATCTAGCCTGTCCAACCCCATAAGAATTTTGTACGTTTCTATAAAATCCCCTCTCAATCTCCTAAATTCTAGCGAGTATAAGCCAAGTCTATCCAGTCTTTCTTCATATGAAAGTCCTGACATCCCAGGAATCAGTCTGGTGAACCTTCTCTGCACTCCCTCTATGGCTATAATGTCCTTCCTCAGATTTGGAGACCAAAACTGTACGCAATACTCCAGGTGTGGTCTCACCAAGACCCTGTACAACTGCAGTAGAACCTCCCTGCTCCTATACTCAAATCCTTTTGCTATGAAAGCTAACATACCATTCGCTTTCTTCACTGCCTGCTGCACCTGCATGCCTACTTTCAATGACTGGTGTACCATGACACCCAGGTCTCGCTGCATCTCCCCTTTTCCTAATCGGCCACCATTTAGATAATAGTCTGCTTTCCTGTTTTTGCCACCAAAGTGGATAACCTCACATTTATCCACATTATACTGCATCTGCCAAACATTTGCCCACTCACCCAGCCTATCCAAGTCACCTTGCAGTCTCCTAGCATCCTCCTCACAGCTAACACTGCCCCCCAGCTTAGTGTCATCCGCAAACTTGGAGATGTTGCCTTCAATTCCCTCATCCAGATCATTAATATAAATTGTAAATAGCTGGGGTCCCAGCACTGAGCCTTGCGGTACCCCACTGGTCACTGCCTGCCATTGTGAAAAGGACCCGTTTACTCCTACTCTTTGCTTCCTGTTTGCCAGCCAGTTCTCTATCCACATCAATACTGAACCCCCAATACCGTGTGCTTTAAGTTTGTATACTAATCTCTTATGTGGGACCTTGTCGAAAGGAAAGTCCAGATACAACACATCCACTGGTTCTCCCCTATCCACTCTACTAGTTACATCCTCGAAAAATTCTATAAGATTCGTCAGACATGATTTACCTTTCGTAAATCCATGCTGACTTTGTCCAATGATTTCACCACTTTCCAAATGTACTGCTATCCCATCTTTAATAACTGACTCTAGCAGTTTCCCCACTACCGATGTTAGACTAACTGGTCTGTAATTCCCCGTTTTCTCTCTCCCTCCCTTCTTAAAAAGTGGGGTTACGTTTGCTACCCTCCAATCCTCAGGAACTACTCCAGAACCTAAAGAGTTTTGAAAAATTATCACTAATGCATCCACTATTTCTGGAGCTACTTCCTTAAGTACTCTGGGATGCAGCCTATCTGGCCCTGGTGATTTATCGGCCTTTAATCCATTCAATTTACCCAACACCACTTCCCGACTAACCTGGATTTCACTCAGTTCCTCTATCTCCTTTGACCCGCGGTCCCCTGCTATTTCCGGCAGATTATTTATGTCTTCCTTAGTGAAGACGGAACCAAAGTAGTTATTCAATTGGTCCGCCATATCCTTGTTCCCCATGATCAACTCACCTGTTTCTGACTGCAAGGGACCTACATTTGTTTTAACTAATCTCTTCCTCTTCACATATCTATAAAAACTTTTGCAGTCAGTTTTTATGTTCCCTGCCAGTTTTCTTTCATAATCTATTTTCCCTTTCCTAATTAAGCCCTTTGTCCTCCTCTGCTGGTCTCTGAATTTCTCCCAGTCCTCTGGCATGCTGCTTTTTCTGGCTAATTTGTACGCATCATCTTTTGCTTTGATACCATCCCTGATTTCCCTTGTTATCCACGGAGGCACTACCTTCCCTGATTTATTCTTTTGCCAAACTGGGATGAACAATTTTTGTAGTTCATCCATGCAGTCTTTAAATACCTTCCATTGCATATCCACCGTCAACCCTTTTAAACTAATTGCCAGTCAATCTTGGCCAATTCATGTCTCATACCCTCAAAGTTACCTTTCTTTAAGTTCAGAACCGTTGTTTCTGAATTAACAATGTCACTCTCCATCCTAATGAAGAACTCAACCATATTATGGTCACTCTTGCCCAAGGGGGCACGCACAACAAGACTGCTAACTAACCCTTCCTCATTACTCAATACCCAGTCTAGAATAGCCTGCTCTCTCGTTGGTTCCTCTACATGTTGGTTTAGATAACTATCCCGCATACATTCCAAGAAATCCTCTTCCTCAGCACCCCTGCCAATTTGATTCACCCAATCTATATGTAGATTGAAGTCACCCACTATAACTGTTTTGCCTTTGTTGCACGCATTTCTAATTTCCTGTTTGATGCCATCCCCAACTTCACTACTACTGCTAGGTGGCCTGTACACAACACCCACCAGCGTTTTCTGCCCCTTAGTGTTTCGCAGTTCTACCCATACCGATTCCACATCCTCCAAACTAATGTCCTTCCTTTCCACTGCGTTAATCTCCTCTCTAACCAGCAACGCTACTCCACCACCTTTTCCTTTCTCTCTATCCCTCCTGAATATTGAATATCCCTGGATGTTCAGCTCCCAGCCTTGGTCACCCTGGAGCCATGTCTCCGTGATCCCGACTATATCATAATCATTAATAGCTATCTGCACGTTCAATTCATCCACCTTATTATGAATGCTCCTTGCATTGAGACACAAAGCCTTCAGGCTTGTTTTTGCAACGCTCTTACCCCTTATACAATTATGTTGAAAAGTGGCCCTTTTTGATTTTTGCCCTGGATTTGTCTGCCTGCCACTTTTACTTTTCACCTTGCTACCTATTGCTTCCGCCCACATTTTACACCCCTCTGTTTCTCTGCTCACCCATTTAAGAACCCCACCACCTCTTATTCTCTGTTTATTATTGTTTTCTTCTTTCCCCCCTACATGTTGGGTCTGAATGCTTTCCTTCTCTGCCTCCTGCCTCACACACTGTCTAATAGAGATTTAAGAGAGAGTTAGATAGAGCTCTAGGGGCTAGTGGTATCAAGGGATATGGGGAGAAGGCAGGTACAGGATACTGAGTTGGATGATCAGCCATGATCATATTGAATAGCAGTGCAGGCTCGAAGGGCCGAATGGCCTACTCCTGCACCTATTTTCTATGTTTCTATGATCACAATGAATGGCGGTGCTGGCTCGAAGGGCCGAATGGCCTCCTCCTGCACCTATTTTCTATGTTTCAATGTTAGTCAATATCCAGCATACTGATCTTATCAGTATTGGTCGCACGAGCACACAAGGTGGCTGAAACTCATAAGCTTGGGTTGAACTTTTTCTATGAATTGTCCTGCAGATGAATTCCCATATTCTAGCAGAGTCCAATCAGCCAGGAAGAGCCTTTGGAAAGACCACCCGTGGCAGTTTGATGAAAATCTGGGATGCATAAGAGGCCAGACCTGGAGCTACATAGATATTTGGTAGGGCAGGAGGTTCACAGAGATATATAAGGACAAGAGCATGGAAAGATCTGAAAATCTTAAATTTGAGTAGTTTCTCCAGAAGATCTGAAACCAACTGATGCTGCTCCTTTTAACCAACAAGAAATTTCCATCCTATCAGCCACTCATGTGAGCTCAATGTAGTCTCTGACAAAATTGATAGGAAAATAAATGTTTTTAACATTAACAAATAGTGCGCATCTATTAATGCCTGGGATTGATTCACAGCATAACAGGGCATCCACTATTGATGTCTCAGTGGCTTTCAGTTTAGATCACAATTCACTTCGGGTGTCAGAGGTTATGGGGACAAGGCAGGAGAATGGGGTTAAGAGGGAGAGATAGATCAGCCATGATTGAATGGCAGAGTAGACTTGATGGGCCGAATGGCTAGTTTAGTTTAGTTTAGTTTAGTTTAGAGATACAGCGTGGAAACAGGCCCTGGTCCACGCTGACCAGCGATCCCCCCCACATTAACACTATCCTACACCCACTAGGGACAGTTTTTCCATTTACCAAGCCAATTAACCTACAAAACTGTACGTCTTTGGAGTGTGGGAGGAAACTGAAGATCTCGAAGTAAACCCACACAGGTCACGGGGAGAACGTACAAACTCCATACAGACAGCAGCCATAGTCGGGATCAAACCCAGGCTTCCGGCACTGTATTCGCTGTAAGGCAGCAACTCTACCACTGCGCCACCGTGACTGCCCGATTCTACTCCTAGCACTTATGACCTTATGACAATTCAAGATATTGCATTGCCATGGCTAGTGGCAAGATTTAAAGAATCAATAAATATTCATGAATAAATAATATACAAATACATTTTTAAAATAAATTAAAATAAATAAATAGATTTTTAAAAAGTTTTCAATAGAGAGTTAGATTTAGCTCTTAGGGCTAAGGGAATCAAGGGATATAGGGAAAAAGCCAGAAAGGGGTACTGATTTTGGATGATCAGCTATGATCATATTGAATGGCGGTTCTGGCTCAAAGGGCCGAATGGCCTACTCCTGCACCTATTGTCTATGTTTCTATATTTCTATGATCATATTGAATGGCGGTTCTGGCTCGAAGGGCCGAATGGCCTACTCCGGCACTTATTTGCTATGTTTCTATTATGTACATCTGTTCAGTTTAGTTTGTCACATGTACCGAGGTACAGTGAAAAGCTTTTGTCGTATGCTAACCAGCCAGCGGAAAGACTGTACACCTCCAGGTTAGATGGGGTTTATGATAGGTCTACAAGTGAGGGATCCTGGAATCCAGAACTGTAGGCTTGGATAGAGACAAAAAGCTGGAGTAACTCAGCGGGTCAGACAGCATCTCTGGAGAAAAGGAATGGGTGACGTTTCAGGAACGGTATCTGTATGACTCTGTGACACTGTAAGGTGCAGCCTCTCCACTCCTGTCCTTAGAAGTTGTGAACTTGAGGGAGAGGCGGATCAGGGACCGTATGCGTTGTAAACCAGAAAGTACCGCTGCTAAGATATTACCCAAAGAAGCTGAAAGTTAATGACCAACATTGAAAAAACATTTAGACAGGTACATGGACAGGACAGGTTTGGACAAATATGGGCCTAATGCAGGCAGGTGGGACTAGTGTAGCTGGGACATATTGGCCGGTGTGGGCAAGCTGGGCCGAAGGGCCTGTTTCCACACTGTATCACTCCATGACTCTATGACCAGAGTTGTACACAATGCCCGTACTGGGGGTCTTAATCTGCTTCAGCAAAGAATGGTTGTACTTTAAAATAGACAATAGACAATAGACAATAGGTGCAGGAGGAGGCCATTCGGCCCTTCGAGCCAGCACCGCCATTCAATGTGATCATGGCTGATCATCCCAATCAGTACCCCGTTCCTGCCTTCTCCCCATATCTCCTGACTCCGCTATTTTTAAGAGCCCTATCTAGCTCTCTCCTGAAAGTATCCAGAGAACCTGCCTCCACCGCCTCTGAGGCAGAGAATTCCACAGACTCACCACTCTCTGTGAGAAAAAGTGTTTCCTCATCTCCGTTCTAAATGGCTTACTCCTTATTCTTAAACTGTGGCCCCTGGTTCTGGACTCCCCCAACATCAGGAACATGTTTCCTGCCTCTAGCGTGTCCAAACCCTTAACAATCTTATAAATAGAAGCACTCCAAAGCGTAAAAGCTACTCACAGATTAGTAACATGATGGAAGATAGACACAAAAAGCTGGAGTACCTCAGCGGGTCAGACGTTTTTGGTCAAGACTCTTCTTCGGATTGGGCCAGACTTCTCGACCCGAAACGTCTCCTATTCCTTTCCTCCAGAGATGCTGTCTGACCCACTGAGTTACTCCAGCTTTTTTTGTCTATCTTCAGTTTAAACCAGCATCTGCAGTTCTTTCCTCGACAGTAGACTTGGAGATGTCCATGCTTCCTATATGTCATTAATATGCCTTAGAAGGTTCTGCAATGTCTTTGTTTTGTACATCATGTGCCCCTCGGGTTGCCAACTTTCTCACTCCCAAATAAGGGACAAAAGGTCAAAATAAGGGAATAAAGTCCGACTGCAATTCGTTGACCGACTCGGCCATGGCTGGGTGAATGATGAATTGGCCCGGGTGCTGGACTGCACACAAAGCCCAGCCGGCGGGGCTACTGAGGAGTTTTGGTCTGGCGCCCGATCCAGCTCATGAACTGATGATCGGCCATGAGAGGGAGGGGTGGTGGTGTCGGCGGTAAGCGAAGGTCGGGCTGCTGGCCGGGCTGCCGACCGAAGGGACCACGGGCGAGGCGCTGCTGCTGTTCCTGCTGCTGCTGCACTCCATGGGCTGCACTACATCAGGACGGGTGAGGCGGCGCAGTCAAATACGGGACCCGTACGGGACAAACCAATTTAGGCCAAAATACGGGATGTCCCGGCTAATACGGGTTAGTTGACAACCCTATGTGCCCCACTTGCAATGCCTTCATCAATATCTATTGAGGAGAGCCTGAAGTGTTTTAGGACTGGGATGTTATTTGATAATTTAAGGGCTCCTAACTTGTGTGGAATGCAAATGTTTCTGATCTCGTTTTTGTTCTGCTAAGAAGAAATTCAAAATATTATGACAGGAAAGTTGTGCAGTTAGCCGTAAATTATGTAGGGCTCCTATCAAAAGAGATATACTGTACTTTGCTTTGAGATGTACATAAATGCATCCTCCGTTCAGTTAATCAGTACTGTAAAGGTTAGTTTCTTCCCGTGTGGGCAACGATAAGCAGAGATATTGACTGCCATGCTGACCTTTCATTCACCATTTGAATTTGCAAAATTAATGTCATCCTGAAATAAATGATCTTTCACTAAAAGAGCTATTAAAAGATAAACAAATCTAATCATCAGGCACAATGTAGAACTTAGACACGACATGCTGGAGTAACTCAACGGAACAGGCAGCATCTCTGGAGAGAAGGAATGGGTGAAGTTTCAAGTCGAGACCATTCTTCTCTAGAAAGCGAATGGTATGTTAACATTCATAGAGAAAGTGAATGGTATGTTAGCATTCATAGAAAGCGAATGGTATGTTAGCATTCATAGCAAAAGGATTTGAGTATAGGAGCAGGGAGGTTCTACTGCAGTTGTACAGGGTCTTGGTGAGACCACAGCTGGAGTATTGCGTACAGTTTTGGTCTCCAAACCTGAGGAAAGACATTCTTGCCATAGAGGGAGTGCAGAGAATGGTTCACCAGACTGATTCATGGGATGTCAGGACTTTCATATGAAGAAAGACTGGATAGACTTGGCTTGTACTTGCTAGAATTTAGAAGATTGAGGGGGGATCTTATAGAAACTTACAAAAATCTTAAGGGGTTGGACAGGCTAGATGCAGGAAGATTGTTCCTGATGTTGGGGAAGTCCAGGACAAGGGGTCACAGTTTAAGGGTAAAGGGGAAATCCTTTAGGACCGAGATGAGAAAAACATTTTTCACACAGAGAGTGGTGAATCTCTGGAACTCTCTGCCACAGAAGGTAGTTGAGGCTAGTTCATTGGCTATATTTAAGAGGAGTTAGATGTGGCCCTTGTGGCTAAAGGGATCAGGGGGTATGGAGAGAAGGCAGGTACAGGATACTGAGTTGGATGATCAGCCATGATCATATTGAATGGCAGTGCAGACTCGAAGGGCCGAATGGCCTACTCCTGCACCTATTTTCCATGGTTCTATGTTTCTCGACCCGAAACATCCCCATTCCTTCACTCCAGAGATGCTGCCTGTCCCGCTGTTACTCCAGCATGTCGTGTCTATCTTTGATTTAAACCAGCATCTGCAGTTCCTTCCTACACAATGTAGAGCTTGCCTTGTACTCAGCAGTAGTTTAGCGGAAACAGAACTACAATGATGGAGGCTTTGTTAACTCAATGGCAGCCCTCTACCATCTTGGATGGTACTTGGAATAAACGGTCTGCATAATCCAGAGGACCATTACGTGGGCTTGACGAATACAAATTTCTTACAGCAGTCTTACAACTTGGGAAATAATGGACAATAATTCTTTGATGTTTGATTTAGACTGGCAGCCTGAAATTGGCAAAAGGTGAAAATATTGATGTACAAGATGCCATCCAGATCAACCACATCTTGTAACTGGCAACATTTCAAGTGGAATGGGACAATGTCATACCTTTGGTTAAAGCCATCAACCAAGCAAGTTGTCAAATTGGCAGTGTCTTCCGATTACTACCCTCTACGGCACTCAACAGAAACAGATGAAAATAAAACAACTTTATAATATAGGGCCTGATCAGAGCTTGCAGACCTTTGAGACTGTACCAGTTAGTGATTTATGGAAAACTATTTATCATTATTATCCATTTGTTCATTTTAACATTAACCATCACTCTCACTCCTGGACAAAGTGTTCTCTTCCTTCTAAAGTAGCTAATTGATCTTATCAGATTAAACACAACTTGTTTGCTTTCATTATTAAACAGGTGACATAGTGGCACAGCGGTAGAGTTGCTGGTGTACCTGGGTTCAATCCTTACTACATATGCTGTGTGAATGGAGTATGCATGGTCTCACCGTGACCTGCAATGGTTTTCACCAACATTTCTGGTTTCCTCCCACACTCCAAAGATGTACAGGTTTGTAGGTTAATTAGCTTGGTATAATTGTAAATTGTCCCTAGTATGTGGAGGTCGCTGTATGGAGTGGACTTAGTGGGCCGAAGGGCCTATTTCCACCCTGTATCTCTCAACTAAATTAAACTAAAGTAAAATATAATGTAAACCTCCCAGGCTTCCCCAAACCACTCTTAATCTTACCATAGAAGGAACAGACACAAAAAGCTGGAGTAACTCAACAGGACAGGCAGCATCTCTGGAAAAAAGGAATAGGTGACATTTTGGGTCGAGAAGAAGGGTCTCGATTGCAGATAATGTCTAACCTGCTGAGTTTTTCCAACATTTTGTGTTTTGCTCAAGATTCCAACTTCAGCAGTGTCTCGTGTCTACACTTTCACCTTACCTGGCTGTTTCCAATTTACAGATGGGCCATTGCTTGATATGGACATAATGGCCACAATAAAATGTGTAAATTATTCAGTATGGTCAAGCAGCAGCTGTGAGAACAGAAATGAATTTAATGATCCAGATTAATGAAAGGACATCTGTTTTTGTTTCTTCACAGATGCTGCTTGGACTGCTTAGTCCTTCCTGTAGAAGCAAGGAACTGCAGTTGCCAGTTTACCAAGGAAAGACATAAAATACGAGAGTAATTCAGCGGATCAGGTAGCATCCTTGGAGAACATGGATAGGTGATGTTTTGGGTTGGGACTCATCGTCAGAATTCAGTCTTTTTTGTATTTATTACAGAATTGGTAGCTTCTTCAATGGTTAGGTTTATAATTTGTTGAAAAACATATGGGGATTTTCAAATGTGTAGGAAGGAACTGCAGATGCTGGTTTACACCTAAGATGGACACAAAATGCAGGAGTAACTCAGCGGGACAGGCAGCATCTCTGGAGAGAAGGTGAAACAGAAATGTTCGCCTTTTAATGTTGAGTCCAAAATTTCAGAGCAAGAGAAATCCAAGCTTACAGGTTTCCAGGTAGAGACCACCCACACATCCTACAGTACATGTTTATTCAGCCCGGCCTGACAAGATAACTATGATGGATGTTAATGGCTGATGGATGTTGACCAACAGTTAGAAGGGACATCTGCTGGGCAGTATGCCACACACTCTCATTTACACTGAACAACAAATAAGTTAAAACATTGTTTAGGAGCACCACAAATAATCTGGCATCTAAGTATTGTTGTCTAGCTTTACTAAATGCTCCAAATCAAAAATAACAAGTCATTTTGTTTCACGTCTATGAATCTACCATTACTTTATTTAATTGACAGTATATTTTTAATTGATATTATCTTTGCTGTTTGAATCCAGAGAAACAGAAGATCAATTCCGTTACGGCTTATTCACGGGGAGTGGTTTTGAGCGCAATGTTACAAGAACCACGGTTTTGAGTTTGATCCACAAATAGCGTCTCGCCCAGAGCTTCACCATTATTTTTTTTTAAACTGTTGGAATTGCTCATTAAACTCTGTGCAAGGTAGGATGATCATTAAGAACCCGATTTTTGTTTTGTTTTTAAAAACCTGATCATTGTTTTTGAGACGACAAGTAATCACACCGGGGAGTATGCGATATAAATGCATTCATTGGGTAAGGTATTGAGTACAAAAGTTGGGACATCATGATGTCGCTGTATAAATTGTAAGTGAGACCAAACTTGGAGTAGTGTGTGCAGTTCTGGTGATCCAGTTATATAGGAAGGATATAATGAAGTTGGAAAGGGTGCAGAAGAGATTCACCAGGATGTTATCTGGGTTTGCAATCTTGAGATATAGGAAGGGGTTGGATAGATTGGAACTTTTGTCTTTGGAGTGTAGGAGGCTGAAGGATGACTTTATTGAGGTCACTTCCTGAGGGGCATGGATAAAGTGAACACTCACATTCTTTTACATAGGGTAGATGATTCTAAAACTGTAGGGCAAAGGCTTAAGATTAGAGGGGGAAGATTTAAGAGGGACCTCAGGGGCATTTTTTTCATTCGGAGGGTAGTCCCTATCTGATATGAGTTGCCAAAGGAAGGTATAGAATAGGTACAATCACCAATATTAAAAGACATTTGTACGGGTAGGAAAGGTGTGGAAGGCTGTAACTAAATGTAGACAAATATGACTAGCCCAGTATGTCGACTTGGTCAACATGGACAAAGTTTGTAGGTTCTCCCCATGACCTGCGTGGGGTTTCTCTGTTAGGTCCAGTTTCTGCGCACACTCCAAAGACGTACAGGTTTGCAGGTTAATTGGCTTGATAAAATTGTGAATTGTCCCTGGTGTGTAGGATAGTGCGAGTGTACGGGGATAGCTGGTTGGCGTGGACTCGGTGGGCTGAAGGACATGTTTCAGTGCTGCATTTCTAAATTAAACTAAACTAAAACGTTTTGTTGATAAGATGATAAACTGTTGATCTCATGAATCACTGAGGTCTCAGATGCCCTGCTGCCCGCGTTGATTGCTATCAGTTTGTCCTTCCAAACTGTCTGGGTGCAAACAGTACTCAAGCTGAAGGATATCAAGAGAAATGTCTAATTACCAGGACACATGGTGAGGTGCCCTGTTCTAGTAGGATCTTGCTCAGTTGAGATAGTCCTGATGGTTCATGCTGAGAGTTTACTCCGAGTGCTTTGCTCATACATTCTTAAATTGGAAAATGACACAATATCTGTGACCCACTGAGTAAAACATCTCAACGTGGCACAAACTGTGAAGGAATATTCATTAGTCCCATTTAAATAGCACATTAGATAAAGCGAAACACTTTGAGCCATTTCACATGTGCATTGCTGCTCAATATTTGATACAATGGCACAGAAAAAAAAACTTGAGGACTTTTCACCTAATGCGTGGTGAGTTTATAAGGAGAATATCAAAGAAAATACATGGCAAAGACAATTAACTGGGAAATTCCAAAGTTGAGGACCTGAATGGTTGATAGCACAACTATTTTGAGTGCAGCTTGAAAACTGAATTTGTTTAACAAACAGTAATAGAAATCGGAAATAGAAACAGACAACGTTGGAAACACTCAGCAGGCCAAGCATCATCGACAAAGTGAGAAGCAGAGTTAACATTTACATAGAAACATAGAAAATAGGTGCAGGAGTAGTCCATTCGGCCCTTCGAGCCTGCACCACCATTCAACATGATCATGGCTGATCATCCAACTCAGTATCCTGTACCTGCTTTCTCTCCATTCCCCCTGATCCCTTTAGCCACAAGGGCCACATCTAACTCCCTCTTAAATATAGCCAATGAATTGGCCTCAACTACCTTCTGTGGCATTTCAGGTCAAAGAAGCTCCAAACATTGAAAATAGAAGTATATATATTGCCAGACCTGGAGGAACACATACTTAAAATGTGTGTGGAGAGCAGGAGATTATAGTGTATGTCAGCAGGCACAATAGTTGTCGGTGAATGGTATGGCTTAAGATGCAGATAGCAGAGTTTTGAATGAGCTCTAGATTACCTTAAGACAATGATTGCGTTGTAATAAATATGAGGTTATTCCAGCTGTCCATTTAGGACCATACGCTGTGTACAATGAGTGTATGCTTATAGCAAGTTTGTGGTCCATGCACCGATCTACATGCAAAGCAGCCTTAGTTCATTACCGTTCTAAATGGTAATCCGTCAACAGTTCATCAAAATGGATCAGTTTACGGAGTCATTATTCATCCACTACTGGAGTCTATTGAGTGTAAATGTCATTAAACTGATCCAATTATTGGAACATAAAACTGCATCGGGTGAAAGAAATACATATTTATGCTGTGCTGCTAAATCTAAAACCCGCTGGGTAAGCTCTTTTTTAACCAGAGGATGTGGAATCTGAATATTGAAAGGGCTATGGGACTCTGAGCAAAATGGTTTGTGTCCTCATTAGCAGTCTTTTGCTTGATTCTTACCGGCCTGATGCACGGAGCTAGGTTCCCCAACAATTAATTGCCCCAACCACGGTTGATGCTGAAACCCAACCTCCCTGAATGTGTTAACTTTGTCGTGAAGGAAACACACCTTTAATAAACACTGGTGGGTGCACTGCATAGCTCCTACCCTCATCAGTGAGACAGGAACTTCTTTGCCTTGCTCCTTTTTACCTCACCTGTGTGTAAACGGGAGAAGTGGAAGATCAAATCTGCCTAATATAGCCAGAAGCAGTATTATAGTTTTAGTTTAGAGATACAGTGCAGAAACAGGCCCTTCGGCCCACCGAGTCCACACCGACCAGCGATCCCCGCACATTAACACTATCCTACACACATCAAGCGACAATTTTACCAAGCCAATTAACCTACAAACCTGAATGTCTTTGAAGTGGTGGAGGAAACCGGAGCGCCCGGAGAAAACCCACGCGGGTCATGGGTCGAACGTACAACTCCGTACCCGTAGTCAGGATCAAACTTTGGTGTCTGGCGCTGTAATGCAGCGAATCCCGCTTGGAGTGCATACTGTCGTTGTGTCCTTGGGCAAGACACTCCACCCACCTTTGCCTGTGTGTGAATGTGTGTGAATGTGTGTGAGTGATTGGTGGTGGTCGGAGGGGCCGTAGGCGCAGAATGGCAGCCACGCTTCCGTCAGTCTGCCCCAGGGCAGCTGTGGCTACAGAAGTAGCTTACCACCACCGAGTGTGACTGAGGAGTGAATGAATAATGCGATGTAAAGCGCCTTGAGTATTAGAAAGGTGCTATATAAATCCCATCCATTATTATTATTATTATTCAACAAGCACCATTGTAGATGGCTAGGTGGAAGGAAACTATCCCCCATCCACTCTCGGGTATTTTTAATGCAGTTAACAAAATGCAGATGGTTGGAGCCATACGAATGACGACTGTTCTGTGCAGGGTTCATCACTGGCTCCAGTGGTTGTTCCAGATCAGACTGAGTTGACCTTTGTATCCAGCCCCCAAACTTGACTCTCATCATTGCTGGCTTATAAGAGACCCACATAATGTTTTTGAATGAGGGCTCTGACCTCAATCATCAAGTTAATTTCAAGGTTTACTCTATATTTTGGTTTTTCATTAATTAACAACATTTTTAATGTATTTTAAGTGAATTAATTTCCCTTTGATACGGTAAACCCTTGTTTTTACAGACCTCTCTACAGTGGATTTTGGTTATAGTTGGGCAGATCTATTGAACTTCACCGCCCGGCCTTCCTTGGCCACACCTGCCAAAGCCGGCCCCCAGGCTGCTTCCTCATCCCATCCACCCATTTCCTTGGCGTGCCTGTCAACGCCAGCTCCCAGCCACACCTGCCGATGCCCCCCTCTGGCCCACAGCATCCTGGGCCGTGCCTGTAACACCACCTCCACCCCACGACTACTCCAGCCCTGTCAGTAACGCCACCCCTGGCCCACATAGCATCCTCGGCCGTGCCTGCCGACACTGACACTCATAAGGTCATCAAGTTCAAGTTCAAGTAGGTTTTTGTCATGTGTCCCTGATAGGACAATGAAATTTTTGCTTTGCTTCAGCACAACAGAACATAGTAGGCATTGACTACAAAACAGATCAGTGTGTCCATATACCATTATATAAATATATACACACATGAATAAATAAACTGATAAAGTGCAAATAACAGATAATGGGCTATTAATGTTCAGAGTTTTGTCCGAGCCACGTTTAATAGCCTGATGGCTGTGGGGAAATAGCTATTCCTGAATACTGATAGGAGTAGAATCAGGCCACTCGGCCCATCATGTCTGCTCCGCCATTCATTCATGGCTGATCTATCTCTGCTCCTAACCCCATTCTCCTGCCCTCTCCCCATAACCTCTGACACCCATACGCTCCTGTTGATGCAGCTTCCTCGGCTGCACTTGCCAACACCAGCCCTGACCCTTCCTTCACCGAGCCTGCCAATGCCGCCTCCCCACCCCGGCCAACGCCACCCATGGCCCACACAGTGCCCTGGCCGTGCCTGCCGTCACCACCACCGCCTCTATTGCTGTACTGAGACAGTGAAGCTTCGTAGCTTCGGGCAGGTAAGGCTTTGCTCCAATGATTCCGCTGAAAAAAGCACCTCTTGTCAGTGCATATCTTGCTCCACCTGAATGTTAATGTTGGCTCTCTACACATGAAATGCCCTGTATTACACCCGGTTATAGCGGGCAATCGGCAATAATGGACACCATTCCCTCCACTATGGCCCGTGATAGCGAGGGTTTACTGTATATTAAATAGTGTTTGTTTATTATTTTGTTTATTATTTATTTATGTTTTTTGGTTACTTCATACATATTACTTGTAAGTGTATATCAGTTGTATGTATATATATGTCTGTATGCATCTCTAAAAATTGTCTGGGGTATTATTATGATTAATTAATTAATTATTAAATATGGAAGAAGGGTTTAGGGAGAAGGGGTGAGATTAAATAAGTTATTCTTCTCCCTCCTTTTCGAGCTTGTAAAGAAAAAGTGTTGGACATTTAAATGTTGCTTTATGCTTTTCATTGCTTTGCAAATATTGTCTGGAATGTCCAATTGTTTGACTATTTCGATTTTGTTGTTGTTATTTATTCCTATTATGTCTTTACTTGTTCGGAACAAATAAACAAATAAATAGATATTTAAATCCATTTCAACTGTTCTTAGTTGAACTGTTCTGAATGTCAGAGACATTTAAAACAGTGAAACAGGCCTTTGGCAGCAGCATGTTTCACCCTTGACAAGGTGGTCCTGGGGATTTGCCACCTGAGGCCGAGTTGCCATTCACAGCCAGGTCCACCTGCCACAGAGCAGAAACCTCCTGTACAATGGAGATGAATGCATAGCACAGAGGGCCAGTGTGAATGACAGATCGGAACAAACATTGACTTTACTCAGTGCAAATGGAATTGATAATAACACCGCCCATTTCCAGCGGGCCAACAAAAACTAAAATTCTCCAGATGCTTTGCAAAATACATGCCAGGGGAGTGATCACATATACTTTGTTACCCCGCCCTGGGTCTCAGGACAAACACACAACATTGGACTAATTCCCCTGTCCCACTTAGGAAACCTGAACGGAAACCTCTGGAGACTTTGTGCCCCACCCAAGGTTTCCGTGCGGTTCCCGGAGGTCTTTGTCAGTCTCCCTACCTGCTTCCACTACCTGCAACCTCCGGCAACCACCTACAACCTCCGGGTACCGCATGGAAACCTTGGGTGGGGCGCAAAGTCTCCAGAGGTTTCCGTTCAGGTTTCCTATGTTATTTTTAATGCATAAATAGTGCACAAAGCATTTTGCACCCTTTCCCCATTGAAATAAGGCCAATTGGGAAATTGCATTGTGTATTTACCCCATAACATGCCATCTTGCATGGAGTCTCTCACCTCCACATTTCATATACATGATAATGCCATCGATATGTGCAGCCTCTATTAATTCAGCAACGGATGCAACCTGTGACTTTTGATTTTGACTCAACCAAATAAAGAGCCATGAATCTACAGGTGCTGTCTGTGCAGAGTTTGCACGTTCTCCCAGTGACCTGCGTGGGTTTTCTCCAGGTGCTCCGGTTTCCTTCCACACTCCAAAGACTTGCAAGTTTGTAGGTTAATTGGCTTGGTAAAATTGTCTCTCGTGTGTAGGATAGTGTTAGTGTGCGGGAATCGATGCTCGGGGCGGACTCAGTGGGCTGAAGGGCTTGTTTCCGAGCTTTATCTCACAACTAAACTAAACCTGAAAGCAACAAGCCATGTATATCCCTGCCCGGCTAAAGCTTTATATTTTTTCCCTGCTGCCACTTTTAATATATTAGAATTTATGACCCTTAGTGGTCATGACAAGGTGGATGTGGAGAGGATGAAGAACTCTCTGTTTAATATTAAAAAAGTAATTTAAAATTACTGTTTTAAATCAAAAAGGGATCGTCCACTTTAGGCAGAGATGTGGCATTAGTTTTATTTCTGTCTCAGAGATCCATGAGTCTACAGATCTCTCTTTCTCAAAGGACAGTGCAAGCAGAGGTGGATAGATTTCTGATAAGCAAGGGGTTGAAAGGTTTTACTGTGAATGTTCAGGGTGGTGAATCGGAAGAATTCATTGCCACAGAAGGCTGTGGAGGCCATGTCAAGGGATATTTCTAAAGCAGGGATAGATAGATTCTGGATTATTAAGAGTGTCAGGGGTTATGGGGAGAAGGCAGGAGAATGGGGTTAGGAGGGAGAGATAGATCAGCCATGATTAAATGGCGGAGTAGACTTGATGGGCCGAATGGCCTAATTTTGCTCCTATCACTTATGGGCTTATGACTGTGAACTTGTTAGAATTGTATCAGCCATGATCTTATTGAATGGTGGTGCAGGCTCAAGGTGTTGAGTGGCTCATTCCTTCTCTCGTTGCCAGTGTTGAGGAGTCACATCTTGCACGGTGGCCCTGAAACTGCCACAGTCCAAAGTGGTTAGAGGTTTACTGCCTGAGCCGCTGAAGAGTCACATTCTGTCTTCCCTCATTTCCCCTCACCCAACATTTGCCCTGTTGCCAACCACGACCGTTCTTTCCCATCCGGGTGGCACGGTGGGTGGTGCAGCAGTAGAGTTGCTGCCTTACAGTGGCAGTGACCCGGGTTCAATACTAACTACTGGTGCTTGTCTGTAAGGAGTTTGTACGTTCTCCTCATGACCTGCGTGGGTTTTATCCAGGCACTCCAGTTTCCTCCCACACTCCAAATTACATATAGGTTTGTAGGTTAATTGGCACGGTATAATTGTAAAATTGTCCCTCGTGTGTGTAAAGACCATGGGGATCGCTTGGTCGACGCAGGCTCGGTGGGCTGAAGGGGCTGTTTCTCTGCTGTATCTCTAAACAAAACTAAAATCTCCATGACAGTCATGGGCTGTTTAATTGTACTGACTTGTTCCCCATGAGTTAGCACATCAATGACATCATAGTTGTTCATTCTTAAATCTTCTTAAAGGGAACAAACTACAGTATCTTGTTTTTAAAGCACCGATGTTGCGATTTTGCAATTTATTTGATGTTAACCACTTTGGGAGCAAGATTAAGCTATTCATCTAATCTATGCCCCTGATAGTGATTTTATAAACCTTAATGTGGTTTAAGGTGGATTCAAAACACAAACCAACTATGAGCTAAAAGTGACTTTGGAGAGAGGAATTATTTCTTCAAATAGATAGCTTTTAAGGAGAGTCTGGGAATGAAATTATAAAGATGGACAGCTAGGGATAAAGGGACAAAGGGACTAGTGCTGGAGAAGCCCATTGATTTTTTGGTCTAAAGGGCTGCACATCACATGGAGATTATCTTGGAGAGACAGGTCAGATGTGGTTCTCACAAAACATGGCTGGTCATGGTGGCGCAGTGGTGGAGTTACTGCTTTACAATGCTTGCAGCGCGGGAGACCCGGGTTGGACCCCGACTACGGGTGCTGCCTGTACGCAGTTTGTACTTTGTCAATGTGACCGCGTGGGTTTTCTCCAAAATCTTCGCGTTTCTCCCACACTCCAAAGACATAACAGGTTTGTAGGTTAAATGGTTTGGTGTATGTGTAAATTGTCCCTAGTGTGTGTAGGATAGTGTTAATGTGCGAGGATCACTGGTCGGTGCGGACTGGATGGGCCGAAGGGCCTATTTCTGCGCTGCATGTCTAAACTAAACTAAACTAGACTAAAAGGACTTGAATATTAATGTGCAGAGTTCTGTGCCACAGATTTGTGGCAACACAGAGCACAATTGTCACAAATCGCTGCTTTGTTTTGGGAAGCGGTTTGCCTATTGAATCGGAGACATTGGATTGAGCATAAGGTAAGTAAATTGGGGTCCAAGTCTGCTTTGGTGTTACGAAAATTTAATTGTTCTGGGAGTGATTATTAATGGTTGTTCCTTAGAACGATAGGCAGCAATTTCCCCAGAGAGCTATGTGGAGAACCATGTTCTTCAATGGATGCCAGATACAGTAATTGCATCAGAAATAGAAACATGATTCACATTGAGAAATGCCCGGTAGAATTTGTGAAATCAAACATTTTGGAACTGGGCATCCTCACGAAAACTGTTCAGAAAATTGAATGTTCAATTACATAGTTTTTAAATAAACAGCCTTACAGGATTCAATTTCCAACCCAATTCTAAACTGCTCGTTAAAAAATATCTGCAACCTATTTCTTCTCTGTTCCATTTTGCAAATAGTTTTGTTCCTGCTGCCTCGAGTTAGCATTGATAAGTTTATCTAAGGTTTCTGCAGATTTGGTGTGCAGAATAATCAAAGCAAAATACTGCCAAATACAACAGCTTGGTAATTTTATGTGACTGCATAACATTGGGAGTATCCCATTTATCTCACAGGATTGCTACGCCATTTAATTAGACCTAGCAAATCTGCGGCACAAGTCTATTTTCCTTCTTTTACTCATTTAACAAAGCACTGACGGTCTGTACCCTGGAGGGCAAGATTTGCATTTCAGTTTACTGGTACCAGTGTTAATTACTCCTAAGCTCAGTGCCGTACTTATCAGGTCATAAGGAATAGTAGAATTAGGCCATTCAGCCTATCGTCTACTCTGCCATTCACACGGCTGATCTATCACTCCTTCCTAACCCCATTCTCCTGCCTTCTCCCCATAACTTCTGAAACCTGTACTAATCAATAATCTATCTATCTCTGCCTTTAAACTATCAACTGACTTGGCCTCCACAGCCTTCTGTGGCAAAGAATTCCACCCTCTGACTAAAGACATTTCTCCTCATCTCCTTCCTAAAAGAACGTCCTTTAATCCTGAGTCTATGACCTCTAGTCCTAGACTCTCTCACTAGTGGAAACATCCTCTCCACATCCACTCTATCCAAGCCTTTCACTATTCTGTATGTTTCAATAAACTCCCTCCTCATTCTTCTAAATTCCAGTGAGTACAGGCCCAGTGCCAACAAACGCTCATCATAGGTTAACATACTCATTCCTGGGATCATTCTTGTAAACCTCCTCTGGACCCTCTCCAGAGCCAGCACATCCTTCCTGAGATATGGTGCCCAAAATTGCTCACAATATTCCAAAAGGCTTTACCATCGTCTTATAAAGCCTCAATTTTACATCCCTGTTTAAGCCCTCTTGAAATAAATGCTAGCATTGAGTTTGCTTTCTTTACTACTGATTCAACTTGCAGATGAACTTTTTGGGAATCCAGCACTAGCACTCCCAAGTCCCTTTGCACCTCTGATTTCTGGATTCTCGTCCCATTTAGAAAATAGTCTACACCTTTATTCCTACGACCAAAATGCATGACTCCACACTTTGCTACACTATATTTCATCTGCCACTTCTCTGCCCACTCTCCCAAACTGTCCAAGTCCTTCTGCAGAGTCCCTACTTTCTCTTCACTACCTGCCCCTCCACCTATTTTCGTATCATCCGCAAACTTTGCCACAAAGCCTTCAATCCCCTCATCCAAATAATTAATATACAAAGTGAAGAGTAGCGGCCCCAGCACCGACCCCTTGCGGAACTCCGCCGGTCACTGGCAGCCAACCAGAAAAAGCCCCTTTAATGCCACTCCTGTCTTCTGCCATCCAGTCAACCTGCTATCCATGCTGGTATCTGCCCTTTGATACTGTGTCCTAAGCAGCCTAACGTCTGGCATCTTATCAAAGGCTTCTGAAAATCTAAATAAACAACATCTACTGACTCTCCATTGTCTGTCCTGCTGTTTACTTCTTCAAAGAATTCCAGCAAATTTGTTAGGCAAGACCTCCCCTTCACAAAGCCATGCTGACTTTGGCTTATTTTATCGTGAACCTCTAGGTACTCCGTAACCTCATCCTTGATAATGGACTCTAAAATCTTACCAACATCTGGATCATAATCTTACTAAAATCTTATGTTGAAACTCCATTTACCAAAGTTGTGTGCTATAACCTCAACTCCAGCTGAATATTCCCCACCAATGTTATATGTGCCATTTAGCCATGTCAGAATGTGAACAATTCATGGAAGTACTCCTGCTCGAAACAATTGGCACTTTATAGGAACAGTAATTGGATCAAATTAATTCAATCAATGCCAAGTAAATGTTACACAGCAGAATGAGTTGTTGAGCTAAGGGAGGTCAGAAAGTTATGTTAAGAAAACCACTCATAATTTTCATTAAATTACATCATTTGTAACTAATGCAATGTCTTTTGATTAAAATAAATCAAAAGCATTTCAGCAACAAACTACAGTACGTAAGTTAAAACGTAATTTTCTTCAACAGTTTTTCCGCTGTTGTCTCGTTCACACCAATTCTTGTGGCGGAGAAAAAGGGTTTTGGCCCGAAACGTTGCCTATCTCCTTCGCTCCATAGATGCTGCTGCACCCGCTGAGTTTCTCCAGCATTTTTGTCTACCGCCGAAAAATAAAGGGCGGTTTCCCTGCTTCAAAGAGTCTATGCGCAATTAATCGTTTTCTCACTAGACTGCGGGTACCTGAAGCTTGAAATCATGCGATTCCTGAGTGTTTGATTTAATGACAACGAAATACTTATTACCATTTTGTCAATTAGGATCCTTTATCATTTGCAAGCTTCTGGTTGCTATGTTCATTCCAGGCTTCTTTTACACCTGCATGGGCAGACATGATTTAGACGCCTGGGTCTCTGAGATCTATCATTCCCTGCCCCCAATCTCTTTGCCTCTGCACCTCCGCCTCTTCTACAAGGCGCTCTTTAAAACTTCTTTCCACAGCCGCACTTTTATGCGTAAAAGCCTTTTATATATTTATGTGGGTTGGTGTCAAATCGTGTTGAATAATATTCCTGTGAATCACCTTGGGACGTTTTGACACGGCATAAAGATAAGTTATTGTCAAGTAATTTCAAAATGCTAACCTTCAATGGATATGGCGATTAGATTACTGCAAGCAAAATGAATCCATGTTATGGTACATTCTGGCTGAGCATCAGAGACAGTATCATCGTGGGAATTTGTTTCTGACAACCGACAAGAAAGAACCAGTGGGAAGTTTAAACCAGACAAACTGATAAGTTAGGCTGTGTCAAGGAAAAGAGCGGTTTAATTAGGGAGTAGCCAATTATATTATTTAAAGACCATAATTAAGCAATGTTCAGCTCAGCTTTCTATCTGCATCAAAGTGTAAAGACAAGATAGGAACCGTAGCAAAAGTGATTTCACGAAGGTTTCTTCATTGCGTAAACCAAGTCTTTGCCATGCTGTGAATGGCAAGATGCCACCTGCATGTCAATGAGCAAGCCTGCTGTGTTTGTTATGACTGTCTCTTCACAAAGCCAAGAATAAGAGGAAATTTGAAGTGTCATTGATAGCTCCGTCCCATTGAAGGTATTGGACTTTGTCTTTCGAACTGATGCGCTACAATGCTGAGAACTATACGCTGCACCTTGTATAATCCCCTTTGCTCTATCTATTGTACTCGAGTTAGACTTGATTGTATTTATTCATGGTATTTATTATTGATAGCATGCAAAATAAAACTTTGCGCTATACTGTGGTCCATGTAACAATAATAACCATAAACCAGTTAAGCTAGTTGCTATGTTCTTGCATGTGTTATCTCTTTAAATGTCTAGAACGGTTTTGATGACCATCAGCACTGAGTGACATCAATACTCCGGAGTTGTCATTTGTAATTATATTTATACATTCCCCCAAATGATAGATTAGTTAAAACAAATGTAGGTCCCTCGCAGTCAGAAACAAGCGAATTGATCATGGGGAACAAGGACATGGCAGACCAATTGAATAACTACTTTGGTTCTGTCTTCACTAAGGAAGACATAAATAATCTGCCGGAAATAGCAGGGGACCGGGGGTCAAATGAGATGGAGGAACTGAGTGAAATCCAGGTTAGCCGGGAAGTGGTGTTAGGTAAATTGAATGGATTAAAGGCCGATAAATCCCCAGGGCCAGATAGGCTGCATCCCAGCGTGCTTAAGGAAGTAGCCCCAGAAATAGTGGATGCATTAGTGATAATTTTTCAAAACTCTTTAGATTCTGGAGTAGTTCCTGAGGATTGGAGGGTAGCTAATGTAACCCCACTTTTTAAAAAGGGAAGGAGAGAGAAAACGGGGAATTACAGACCAGTTAGTCTAAAAAATAGATGCAGAAGTAGGCCATTTGGCCCTTTGAGCCTGCACCGCCATTCAATATGATCATGGCTGATCATCCAACTCAGTATCCTGTACCTGCCTTCTCTCCATACCCCCTGATCCCTTTAGCCACAAGGGCCACATCTAACTCCCTCTTAAATATAGCCAATGAACTGGCCTCAACTACCTTCTGTGGCAGAGAATTCCACAGATTCACCACTCTCTGTGTGAAAAAATGTTTTCCTCATCTCGGTCCCAAAAGATTTCCCCCCTATCCTTAAACTGTGACCCCCTGTCCTGGACTTCCCCAACATCGGGAACAATCTTCCTGCATCTAGCCTGTCCAACCCGACTGAATCTAGCCTGTCCAGCCTGTCCAACCCCCTAAGAATTTTGTAAGTTTCAGCCATGATCTCATTGAACGGCAGTGCTGGCTCGAAGAGCCCAATGGCCTATTCCTGCTCCCATTGTCTATTGTCTCTTCAATCCTCCCCTCGTGCCTCCTCCCCTTCCTCTCCCCTGTCTCCCCTCCCCTCAAAACCAGCACCAAAGGTAATTGCAATATGGACGAGGTGAGAGATTGTCTCCTGTCCTCTACGCTCCTCTCCTGTCTCCTCTTCACCCTTCCCCTCCCCTTTCCTCTCCTCCCCTCCTCTTTGCTCCCCTCAATCTCATTCTCCCCTTCTTCTCCCTCTCGTCTCCCCCTCACATCTCTCCTCTCCTCTCCTCCCTCCTCTCCTCTCTTCTCCTGGGATAGCAGCACATTTGGAAAGTGGTGAAATCATTGGACAAAGTCAGCATGGATTTATGAAATGTAAAGCATGTCTGACGAATCTTATAGAATTTTTCGAGGATGTAACTAGTAGAGTGGAGGGGAGAACCAGTGGATGTGTTATATCTGGACTTTCAGAAGGCTTTCGACAAGGTCCCACATAAGAGATTAGTTCGCAAACTTAAAGCACACGGTATTGGGGGCTCAGTATTGATGTGGATAGAGAACTGGCTGGCAGACAGGAAGCAAAGAATAGGAGTAAACGGGTCCTTTTCACAATGGCAGGCAGTGACTAATGGGGTACCGCAAGGCTCAGTGCTGGGACCCCAGCTATTTACGATATATATTAATGAGTTGGACGAGGGAATTGAATGCAACATCTCCAAGTTTACGGATGACACGAAGCTGGAGGGCAGTGTTAGCTGTGTGGAGGATGCTAGGAGGCTGCAAGGTGACTTGGATAGGCTGGGTGAGTGGGCAAATGCATGACAGATGCAGTATAATGTGGATAAATGTGAGGTTATCCACTTTGGTGGCAAAAATAGGAAAGTAGACTATTATCTGAATGGTGGCCGATTAGGAAAGGGGGAGATGCAACGAGACCTGGGTGTCATGGTACACCAGTCATTAAAAGTAGGCATGCAGGTACAGCAGGCAGTGAAGAAAGCGAATGGAATGTTAGCATTCATAGCAAAAGGATTTGAGTATAGGAGCAGGGAGGTTGTACTGCAGTTGTACAGGGTCTTGGTGAGACCACACCTGGAGTATTGCGTACAGTTTTGGTCTCCAAATCTGAGGAAAGACATTCTTGCTATAGAGGGAGTACAGAGAAGGTTCACCAGACTGATTCCTGGGATGTCAGGACTTTCAATATGAAGAAAGACTGGGTAGACTCGACTCACAATATGATTTGAAAGTAATACGTCCAACTCTCAACACCGTGGTACAGGAATTCAATCCCACTTACAGACCAGCCATTCATTCTCCAACTTCTCAATCCTGACATAGCTCAGAAACCATAGAGACTTCAATGCACATAGTTCTGAAATTGCTATTGACCCCTTGTTCTGGACTTCCCCAACATCGGGAGCAATCTTCCTGCATCTAGCCTGTCCAACCCCTTAAGAATTTTGTAAGTTTCTATAAGATCCCCCCTAAATCTTCTAAATTCTAGCGAGTACAAGCCGAGTCTATCCAGTCTTTCTTCATATGAAGGTCCTGACATCCCAGGAATCAGTCTGGTGAACCTTCTCTGTACTCCCTCTATGGCAAGAATGTCCTTCCTCGGATTAGGAGACCAAAACTGTACGCACCTGATGATTCATGCCAATATTTAAAAGTTGAAGAAATGCATGCATGCATCTTGCGCCCCGAGATCTTGCAAAGCCCTTTGTAGCAATGAACCATGAGCAAAATTACATTAATGGACCAGGTTGACTAATCCCAGTCAACCCAATCCCTGGTCCTTGCCTTTGTTAACATGCACTGTAACTTGCTGATTGTTGATTTGGCCACCTTCTTACTGCTGATCCCATGTTCTTGTGCAGGGAAGTGGAATCTCCAATGGGCCACATGGGAGCCGGAGGAGGAGCCACAGGGAACGAAGGTGTGGGGGGATACTATGTCAGCGCCTTCTACGTGGCGACTACTTGTATACCTTGGATGTGCAAGCAAAGAGTTTCACTGTGACTTGTCACATGTGACAATATAGTATTCATTCATTTGCGCCTTCTGCGATTCACAATCTAGCTTTGCTGAGATTTTTCAACTAGCTGGCTGAAGCTCCTGTTTATGGAAAAATCCATCCATTCCCAGGGTCACAAGCTCTGTCTGGATTCTGGGAATAGGTGGTGGAAGAACTAAAGTTGGTGAACATTAGCACTTGGCATCATGTTCAACACAGACATTATAGTGTGAAGGGCCTGTTCCTGTGATGTACGTCTCCACGTTCTATGACTCAGCTTCCTTGTTCTTGGGATTGAGCATTCTAGATTCACAACCTCCACAAATCTAAATGATTCGAAACAAAGTTCCAAATTAAAACCATGGGGTCATGGCCCGACATTGAAGAAGGCAAGTGTGTATTGGTGGTACACAAAAATGCTGGAGAAACTCAGCGGGTGCAGCAGCATCTATGGAGCGAAGGAAATAGGCAACGTTGCCTATTTCCTTCGCTCCATAGATGCTGCTGCACCCGCTGAGTTTCTCCAGCATTTTTGTGTACCTTCGATTTTCCAGCATCTGCAGTTCCTTCTTAAACACAAATGTGCATTGGTGTTGGTTTATTATTGGCTCATGCGCCAAGAGACCCAGGTTCAATCCTCACGGTGGGTACTGCTGGTGTGAAGTTTGTACAATCTCCCTGTGATTGCGTGGATTTTCACCCGGAGCTCTGGTTCCCTCCAATATTCCAAATACGTGCACATTTCCAGGTTAATTAACTTCGATAAATTACCCCGATTGAGTAGGATGGGATAGCATATGGGATAGCAATAGTGTGGGAGATCGATGGTTGCCATGGATTCAGTGGGCCCAAGGGCCTGTTTTCCACGCTCTATCTCTAAACTAAACACAAGATACTGTGAAAAACGTAAATCCCTGTTCTGATTTCAATTCTTGGTCTATTCTTTATGATTATTAACTTCAGAAAGGAATATCGCTGTCATGGTTATTCATCATTTTATTTCTAATCATGCACATATCTTAACCCTCTAACCTTGACCTTTAACATGTTTCCCAAAAAAGGTAGGAGTGTATTAATATTCATCCATTCAGAAAAGTTTGATCCCAATGGATTTAATTTCGACCTTTTGCACGTTCTGTCACAACACTGTACATCCCGAGCAGAATAAAAAATATGCCCCTTAGCCTACTCCTCTGGGAACAATCCTTTAATAGCACATATAATGATCAGAGTGATGGTATTTCAATGATCGGATACTAATAGTAAGATTAAACGAGAACTTACCAGTTTGAAGTTTGATCTGTATTTTACGAGGAGTTACGATGAGGGATTACGTGAAGAACCCGCTCAGCACGCATGCGCGGCATACTTCAAAGCAGCGGTGTGGAATCACAGATAGACACAGTTGTTGAAGTAAACATAGTAAAGACAAGGAGACATCAGTTTATCAGTTTGACCCATATTATTGAGGGTGGGAGCGGAGGGCACGTAATCCCTCATCGTAACTCCTCATAAAATACAGATCAAACTTCAAACTGGTAAGTTCTCGTTTAATCTTACTATTTTACTTCGGAGTCACGTGAGTGATTCCGTGAAGACTTCAAAGCGCTGTGATTTCAAACCATGTAACAGGTATTATTTCACGCACTGCCGAAGTCCTTGAGGGAGGAAGTGTGTTACCGTAATCAACCAATGAATCTGTTTGTAGAAAAACACAATGTTTTTTTTTAACAATAACAACAAAGAAATTAAATTGCTCCCCTGGGCTTAAATTAAATATTTGCAGTCTGTAAAATCTTTTCTGCAAATAAAACAGGTTTTGCCAACGGCTTATTATAGAATTTCTGAACGGTCTTTCCCCCCACCATCCTGCTGTAGCCAGGATGTGGTCTATAAGCACGTCCATTCTTTTAGCCGTCGACGTGGATGCTGCCCTGGTGGAATAAAATTTGTACATGTTAGTGTTTATCCCAGCAGTTTTTAGCACCTGCTTGAGCCATCTCGCAATGGTTTGGCTCATCACCCGACCATAAGGTTTTTTATGACTGACCCACAAGGCTTTTCATCTCCCTCAAATATTTTGGTTGTGTCTATGTAGGATAGTAGGTGGGTCATGGCACATAACCGTGGTTCTGGCAGGTAAGCCCGAAATTCCACGACTGGATTAGGTGTTCCTGGTCTGCTCTGTTTGATCAGTCTCTGGATAACGACAGAGATCTGGTCAGGAGCTGTGAGCATGCTGTCCAGTCGCAATAGGTGTAGTGACTGGACCCTCTGTGCAGATACAAGTGCCATCAACATGAGTGTTTTTGAGCATAGATTGTTCCAGGTTGAGGGATCTGGCTGGTGGCCATCCCCTGAGGTATGTCAGGACCACACTGACATCCCATGTATGGTTGTACCTTGGTCTAGGGGTTAGAGTTGTAAATACCCTTCATTAGTTTGACCACCAGCGGGTGGGACCCCCATGGCCTGTTGTCCTGGAGCTGGTTTTAAACAGACAGGCAGGGCACTTCTAGCTGTGCTGATGGCTCTGTAGCTGCGTCCTTCATCGTGGTGAAGGTTCACCAGGAATTCCAGTACGTTGGTAACTGTAGCGGTTGAGTAGGTGCTCCCTGTATCCAAGCAGTACTTCTCCCATTTTTTGATGCTGGACAAGTGCTGTTTTTTAGTGGATGTTCGGAGGGATGTTGACATGGTGTCGACGGTTTGTTCTGATAATCCCAGTCCCAGAAGTGGTTTGTGCAGAATCTGCAACCCAGGAGTTTGATTTTTTCATGGCACGGGTGGCTTGTGCCCGACACTGGGTGTTAATAACTCTGGGTCACTGGGGAATACCATCGGAGTTTCAACAACCATGTCATGGAGTATTGGGAACCATGGCTGTGTAGGCCAGTCGGGTATTATCAAAATACCTGAAGCAGAGTCCATTTGTATTGTGCGTAGCCCCCGACTGATGAGGCAGAAGGGAGGAAATGTATAGAAGAAGAATTTCCCCAATCCAGCGCGAACGCATCTACCGCTGCTGCCTCAGGGTCTGGTTCCCAAGCGACATACATAGGTACCTGGTGATTTAGCCTTGATGCAAATAAATCGATATCTGGCGTGCCATATTGCTTGATAACTTTTGTGAACATTTTTTTTTTGTTTTTTTTGGGGGGGTTTTAACATCCATTCGATGTTGTTATTAAATTTACGTGACCTGGTGTCTGCCACTGTATTTAGCTTACCTGGCAGGTAAGTTGCTGATAGCCAAATATGTGTTTGGACACACCATTGCCAAATTGTGTTGACCAACTTGTCGCATGATACCGATTTTATGCCGCCCATATGGTTAATGTAGGCCACCACCGTAGTATTATCTATTTGTAACCGTACATGCAAGTGATGCATATTTATGCATATGCTTTTAAACCATAAAAGTCACCCAACATCTCTAGATAATTAATGCCCAGTGTAAGTGGTAACGATGACTCTGGATTAGTCCATCTACTACTTGTGCTGGATATAGAGTTAGTTGCTCCCCAGCCTTGAGCACTGGCATCTGTTTGGATAACTGACGTAGGGTTAGTGATGATAATAGGCTGAAACTATGCCAAACGTTCTCTTGGCAATGTTACAGTCACGTAGACTGAATTAATTGTGAAACCCAAGTAGTCCATGATACAGCTAACATAGTCAATTCCATGGTCTTGCCTACCATTTAAGATATCATCAAGATATGCCATGACAATATGTTTTTGTCTTCAGAATATTGTCAGAGCTGGTTTTAGTGTCTTGGTGAACAATCTTGGGCTGATGTGAACCCATTGGGTAATGCTTTAAACTGCTATAGCTGCCCCATCCAGGTAAATTTCAGGTATCTGCGATGATCCTTGTGAATGGTACTAAATAGTAAACATCTTAAGATGAATGCTTACCATGAAGTATCCTTTGGAATTTAGTTGTTTGGCAGTAACAACCGGTTCCATTTTGAAATGTATGTACTTAACAAACATATTTAGTGAAGTTAAGTCAATGATGATGCGACATCCACCATCTTTTTTGGGTTTAGTGAATATATTTGATACGAATTGCAAGGGTTCAGGTTTTCCCATGATACCCTTTGTAATTAGTCCCGCCAGTTCAGCTTGTCCCTCTCGTTTCTTTAACGGAGAGGGGAAAAATACCCTCTGGGGTGAATGTTGACCTGGTGGCAATTTTTCTAGTATGAATGTATTTGTATTCACTAATGCCATTGAGTATATATTGATAGACTCCCATGTGTTAGTATTATTCTATATACTGGTAGGAACCAGACCCACCTACCTCCATGGTTATGGGTATTCTTCTGTTTCCTGCCGGTCCAACGAGTGTTGCACGTCGTCTGATGTGGCGGTGACGTTGGGGGGTGGCACATTTTCCATGGGGTCCGCTCTGGGCCCTGGTCTAAAGAAGACTTTCGGTGATAGAATGCGGACCCCGAGCTTTCATCAGTCCCATATGGTAGACGTTGACTGATGGACGCGATGGGGTGCTGCTGCGTAGGAATTACTGTTTTTGGTTTGCTCGTCCCGGCCCTGCCCTCATGAGCCGAAAGTTTTGTAAAACCTCTTTCATGTCCTTCATATGCTTTGTGAGGTTTTTGCCAAAGAGCAGTGGGTCTGGCTCAGTGGCTGAGGTATGCACAACCCCGCAAATGTAGGATTTATATGGCAGGTCTTATGACTTGTTTACGAAGGTTGTGGTCATCTCCGTATTTGTCCACGGAACGAGGAAAACGATGTGATGGCTGACGTCAGGCTTTTAACGGCCTCCTGCACGTGGGGTTGCCACGGAGCTGTCCACCACACCTAGCAGCTCTTCCTGTTCCTGCACCCCTTGCATACTCCCGAGATCTTCAGCCATTGCCCCTGTTCTTGACCAGCCCAGTCCTGGTCACCAAAGCTATCCTCTGGAAAGGAGGAAGCAATGGACAGTGCACAAGGCACTGTGGTGGGAGTGCCTGACCTCCCTCTGCGAGAGCGCCCCTCCTGGGGTGCACCTCGCTGGAGCTCCTGCTCCAAGAGCCGCTCCATGCGACTCAGGCAGCTGTCTCTCCCCCGCCTGGGTGGAGAGACGTCCCCGTCCGACAAGTCGGAGCCACCGGCCGGATGCCTCTTCTGTGGCTTTACTTCCAGCCCGCTGCTCAGGCGCTAGCGGGGCTGGGCTCAGCGCGGTGTCGAGGAATAGTGGACCGCCCGGTAAGCGGTCCTACCGCCTTGTTGCTGCCCCCGCGAGATGGAACGCTCCTCCGTGGAGTCGAGCGGGGGGCAGGTCTGTTCAGGCGGCTGTCTTTCCCCCCCGGGCGGGTGGAGAGACGTCCCCGTCCGACAAGTCGGAGCCACCGGCCGGCCGCCTCTTTCGTGGCGTTACTTCCAACCCGCTGCTCAGGCGCTAGCGGGGCTGGGCTCGGCACGGTGTCGGGATAGCGGAGCGCCGGGTAAGCGGTCCTACCATCTTGTTGCTGCCCCTCCCCCCCAGATGGAACGCTCCTCTGTGGAGTCGAGCGGGGGACAGGTCTGTTCTGTTGCTGCCCCCCCCAGATGGAACGCTCCTCCGTGGAGTCAAGCGGAGGACAGGTTTGTTCTAGAGCCTTTCTTCTCTGCCGGAAAGCAGAAGGCTCCCTGTGAAAGAAACCCCCGACCTCAGCTTACCTGACGGTCCATTCATTCACCTCCATAGCGGGAGCGCCTGACTCCCACTGTGCCGCTGTTGCTCTGCTGAGCGTAATGCCGCGCATGCGTGCTGAGCGGGCTCTTCACGGAATCACTCACGTGACTCCGAAGTAAAATTGGATTATACCAACCGTATTAACATCTTCAATGTTAAATTCCATATGACTGTCGACTATAATTAGCATATGTTATGTCTTGTGCGAGGGGACGCATGCGCTAGTGGAGACTCAAGGTGTCGTCCTGTAATAAAGTAGCTTGTTAGTTTACTCCTGTAACTGAGAGTTGTTTTAAGTCAGTTCCACGTACCCAAATACACTACAACCCCCAATCAGTACCCCGTTCCTGCCTTCTCCCCATATCCCCCGACTCCGCTATTTTTAAGAGCCCTATCTAGCTCGTCCCTTACACATTCTCATGCTTTCTTTCACTTTCCATGCATGCCCTCTGGTATAAGCTATTGTAGGTAGTCAGTTAAATTCTTCTTCTCTTCTCAGGTGGTCCCTCAGGATCGAGGATGACTTGCTTTCACTTTGCTATTGTGGTGGCTATTGAGGCCAGGAAAGGAACAAAGGAAGATAAGACTTTACTGCCTTCCATCACAGTGGGGAATGTGGAGGAGCCGCTGTGGTGGATGTTAATTTTGATTTTTTATGTAGTTGTGTGTCTTGTTGCTCTTTTGGTATGACTATATAGCAAACCAAATTCCTCGTATGTTGCAAAACATACCTGGCTAATAAAATATGATATGATTATTATGACTATGAAGTGGTAACTACAGACTCTTCGACAGGAGATGGCTGATCGGGTAGGTAGGTGGATAGTTCACAAAATGATATACTCCTTTCACTGCAGTGAATCAAATACCATTGACGTGGCTGCATAGTACAGAGATACAGCATGGAAACAGGCCCTTCATCCGACCAAGGGCACATCAACCAGCGATCCTCACACAACAACACTATTCTACACACACTTGGGACAATTTAAATTTTCACCAAGCCAAGTAACCTACAAACCTGTACATCTTTGGGGTGTGGGAGGAAACTGGAGCTCCTGGGAAAAATTCCCACGCAGGTCAGAGGATGAACGTACAAACTCCGTACAGTCAGCACTCGTAGTCAGGGATCGAACCTGGGTCTCTGGCGCAGTAAGGCACTAACTCTACGGTTGCGCCACCGTGCCACCACTTCATTTGAACAACTCACCATCACGAAGGACGCAGAATGTGAAACAGCTGCACAAAATAACAACATCTACTAGCATTTATAAAGCATTTTTCACATGGTGAAACATCCAAGCTGCTTGACAGATGCACTATCGTACAAAATGTGACAATGAGTCATGCAAGGGAGGTGTCCTGAGGTTTAGTCAAAGTTTGGCTATTTTTTTGTAAAGGCAAGGACTGTGGTACTGACATATGTGGTAGCTATTGTAAGAGAGAGCTGAACACATTCAACTACTTATTTGAAACAATATTTTGTTAATGTCAATCCTACAACAAGAGACACAAGAAACATGGTCCGCCCAAAGGGACGATTGCACCCAAGAGCTATATTTTGCTAGATGGTGCCGACAATTACATGGTTTGCAAGATATTGGAAAGAAACAACAACCCATGAAGTTCATGAAATTAAATACAACATTTTACCATCTGTTGAAAAACACCAAAGTTCCTTGACGTCATCATCAAGTGTAAATACCACTCCCAAGGTGTGGACACTAACATAGCCTGCCACTCCCAGCAGCTGCACCGAGGGAATAAACTCATAAAGTCATAGAGTGATACAGTGTGGAAACAGGCCCTTCGGCTCAACTTGCCCACACTGGCCAACAATGTCCCAGCTAAACTAGTCCCACTTGCCTGTGCTTGGTCCATATTCCTCCAAACCCGTCCTATCCATGTACCTGTCTAGCAGTTTCTTAAACGATGGGACAGTCCCAGCCTCAACTACCTCCTCTGGCAGCTTGTTGCATACACCCACCACCCTTTGTGAAAAAGTTACCCCTTGGATTCCTATCATCAAGGTGAAGGATTTCCCCTTCACCTTGAACCTACCTATGTCCTCTGCTCCTCGATTCCCCTACTCTGGGCAAGACACTCTGTGCATCTACCCAATCTATTCCTCTCATGATTTTATACACCTCAATAACATCACCCCTCATCCTCCTGCGCTCCATGGAATAGAGACCCAGCCTACTCAACCTCTCCCTATAGCTCACACTCTCTAGTCCTGGCAACATCCTCGTAAATCTTCTCTGAACTCTTTCAAGCTTGACAATATCTTTCCTATATCATGGTGCCTTTACAACCACATTATCTACCTACGACTCGAACTTCAAGGAACCATGCATCTGTACTCCTAATTCCCTCTGCTCTATAACACTTCCCAGAGGCCTACCATTCACTGTGCAGACATCATTGTTAGACATCTCAAAATGCAACACCTCACACTTCTCTATATTAAATTCCATCAACCATTCCTCCGCCCACCTGGTCAATCGATCCAGATCTTGCTGCAATTTTTCACAACCATCCTCACCATCTGCAAAACCACTAACTTTTGTATCATCCGCAAACTTGCTAATCTTGCCCTGTATGTTCTCATTCAAATCATTGATGTAGATGACAAACAGTAACGGGCCCAGCACCGAACCCTGAGGCACACCACTAGTCACAGGCCTCCAGTCCGAGACGCAACCTTCCACCATCACCCTCTGCTTATAACCATATAACCATATAACAATTACAGCACGGAAACAGGCCATCTCGGCCCTACAAGTCCGCGCCGAACAATTTTTTTTTCCTTCCATGGAGCCAATTTACTATCCATTCAGCTATCTCTCCTTGGATCCCATGCGATCTAACCTTCCAGAGCAGCCTACCATGCAGAACCCAGTCGAACACCTTACTGAAATCCATGTACACAACATCTACAGCTCTGCCCTCATCGACCTTTTTGGTCACGTCTTCAAAAGAATCAATCTGATTTGTGAGACTGCAGGTTCTGAGTGCAGACTCTGCATTTGTGGGAATGTTGCGCAGTCTATCATAAAGCCTTTTCGATGGGTTGGTCAATTGAGGCTCCATCTACCCTTTCATGGCAATGGAGAGGGCACCATGGCATTACGAAGAATAGTAGAGTACTTCTCCTTATGTCTCAGCCTACGTGCAACTCTCATTCCAACCTCATGAACACAGATGATCACTTTGTAGATTGTAGTACTCTGGTGTGGAAAAACTGGCAGCCATGCTCCTACATTCATTTTCAGATTAAACATTCAGTGTAGTTTTAATTAAAAAACAGAAGTTCCTGCAAACATTCAGCAGGTCAGGAAGCAACGATAAAAGAAGAAATAGTTAACATCAGGCCAAGGGCTACTTGTCAGAAATGGGAAAGAGAGAAACACACGCTAGTTTTCAGTAGGAGAAGGTGATGAGGTTTACAAAGGGGTTTTTCTCCACTGAAAACCTGCTTGTATTTTCTTCTTGTTGAAACAAGGAGCTGTAGATGCAGGTTTGCATAAAAGGGCACAAAGTACTGGGGTAACTGGGCCGGCACGGTGGCACAGCGGTGGAGTTGCTGCCTTATAGCACCAGAGACCCGGGTTCGATCCTGAATACAGGTGCTGTCTGGATGCAGTTTGTACGTACTCCCCGTAACTTGCGTGGGGTTTCTCCGGGTGCTCCGGTTTCCTCCCACACTCCAAAGACGTACAGATTTGTAGGTTAATTGGCTTTGGTAAAATAGTAAATCGGCCCTGGTATGTGTGGGATAGTATTAATGTGCCGGGATCGCTGGTCGGTGTGGACTCGGTGTGCCGAAAGGCCTGTTTCTGCACTGTATCTCTATATTAACCTAAATTCAGTGGGCCAGAACAAGAGTCTTGAGTCTGAAACATAGAAACATAGAAAATAGGTGCAGGAATAGGCCATTCGGCCCTTCGAGCCTGCACCACCATTCAATATGATCATGGCTGATCATCCAACTCAGTCTCCTGTACCTGCCTTCTCTCCATTCCCCCTGATCCCTTTAGCCACAAGGGCCACATCTAACTCCCTCTTAAATATAGCCAATTAACTGGCCTCAACTACTTTCTGTGGCAGAGAATTCCAGAGATTCACCACTCTCTGTGTGAAAAATGTTTTCCTCATCTTGGTCCTAAAAGATTTCCCCCTTATCCTTAAACTGTGACCCCTTGTTCTGGACTTCCCCAACATCGGGAACAATCTTCCTGCATCTAGCCTGTCCAACCCCTTAAGAATTTTGTAAGTTTCTATAAGATCCCCCCTCAATCTTCTAAATTCTAGCGAGTACAAGCCGAGTCTATCCAGTCTTTCTTCATATGAAAGTCCTGCCATCCCAGGAATCAGTCTGGTGAACCTTCTCTGTACTCCCTCTATGGCACGAATGTCTTTCCTCAGATTAGGAGACCTGAAGTAGGGTTGCTGCCTGACCCAGTGGAGTTGCTCCAGCACTTTGTGTCCTCTAGTATTTCTTTCTTTCCTAGTTTCAATGGAGGGTCCTGCAGGGTCCTCGATGAAGGGTCGATGGAGTATTAATTAAACATTTTATCCAGTCAATATGAAGCGCAGCAGGCAACAAAGGTTATTTACATAACCAATCTAACACACATCACATTAAAACACAAACCTGAAAGGTTGGGGAAGCATAGCAATTAAACTTGTTGCTACCTTATGTATCACTGTCTTTATTTTATATATGTGAACTAAATGGTCGATGGCCTGGATACAGATGCAACCTTCCCATTCCCAATCGTTTTCTACTGCTCAGTATTTGTTTTTCCTGCCGCTTTGTTGTCCTGTTTATTTTCCACTCAGGGCGCCGCATTTTGAATGGAGCGTTTTACATTTGTTCCCAAACTAGTCACATTGGGAAAGCAGCCAGCACAAATCTCATGACTATTGCCTCTGATTGTCTTCTTTGTGCACGGTTTAAGCATTCTAATCAGCCAATTCGCATTTCATGGCTTCCTTTATAGCTTTGTCATAATGTGAAAGGATATATTTTAGGTAAATGTATTCAAAGGTAGAAAAAAAAAGCTGACGGTATTATCTGGTTTTTTTTTAAGCACTCTTGTAAAATAGATTAGACGACTCCAACAATATTTACAAAACAAGACGGTACTTAGCTTTACCATGAAAGCTGGCATTCCCGATAAGATGAACCAAATTAGCATGTATCCTTTTGAACTATATTACTACCGTATGCCAAGACAAAAAGTACATTGGAAATAAAGATTCAATACATAATTGCTTATTCTTTTCATGGGCTTCACATATTGGCCTTTCTTTCAGTTTTAAATTAAGCTTACGATAAAACACATGTTTGTTGTCCCTCTAGTCACTGTCCCCAGACTTCTGTCAATGGTTACCCACATATAGAACAATACAGCACAATAACAATGTACTCGGCCCACAATATCTGTGCTGTACACGTTGCCAAGACCAACTCTTATCTGCCTCAACATAGTCCATATCCCTCCATGCCCCGCATAGCCATATGCCTATCCCAAAGTGTCTGAAACGTCACTATTGTAAAATGGGCCTTTTTTAAATTCTTCATGTCGTCACAGACTCATACTGCATAGAAACAGGCCCTTCGGTCCATCATATCCATGCTGGCTATCAAGGACCAATCTGGACTAATTCCATTTACCAGTCCTGGTCCCTAGCCTTCTATACCTGGTGATTCAAGTCCATGTTCTTCACCGAAATAATAAAATAAATAGGGCTCGCATCTCCAGATTTTTTGCTTATATTTCATTCAAGTTTATTTAGGTTTTTATTAGTTGTGGAAAATATAATTAGTTGTGCCCATTCAAACACCTTAACCAACATGGTGCACCCCCCTCTTGCATCAACAGGAACAAATAAATCAAAACAATAACAACAAAATCAAGGGTTAATATAAAATCTCCGTGCTCCCATTCAGTGAGTCACATTGTGAAGCCAAAGGTACACAAAAATGCTGGAGAAACTCAGCGGGTGCAGCAGCATCTACGGAGCGAAGGAAATAGGCAACGTTTCGGCCCGAAACCCTTCTTCAGACTGATGGGAGGTGGCGGGGGGGAAGAAAGGAAAAAGGAGGAGTATATTTCCTTCGCTCCATAGATGCTGCTGCACCCACTGAGTTTCTCCAGCATTTTTGTGTACCTTCGATTTTCCAGCATCTGCAGTTCCTTCTTAAACAGGTTGTGAAGCCATTTCATCATTTGAAATTTGTTGCAATGTATTTTTCAATGATTTGACAGGCATTTCACATGTTGAACCTATCTTGCAACAATGTCACAAAAAGCAGGGGTTTAAAGTCTTGGCAAGTGAATAGGTTAAGTGTTTAGTCTTGTAAATGCAGGTCTCCCCTGTATTTCCTTACAAAAGCCCCACTTACGGACGGACAGATACATATGAGCGAGAGTTTGGGGGAGATAGATGGATAAGGGGGCGTGATAGATGGAATGGGTTTGCCGGCTGCTGCTGGGGGTGGGGGAAGGGAAGGGTGTGCAGGCATAATCTGCCGGGTAGGAATGGGGGATTTCCACGCATCTCCTCTCCTCCCCCCCCCCCCCCCCCCCCCCCCCCACCCACCCCGCCAACGCCCATCCCGAGAAGCAGCAATCGGCTAGGTTGAGACAAACACAGCTGGGAGCACTGAGCAGACTGACTCACTGAGTCAGTAAGGACGGCTGGCAGTCACTCTTCCTGGCCTGCTCCCTCTCCCATCACAGCTGTTTGTGTGATCCACTCCCACACACTGCTGTAATTCATTCCTGACTTAGGAACAGTTTGGGTAACCTTGAGTCTGCCTGTAAACCATTATTTCTGTTGTGTCTTAACGCCTTTGTGAAAACGTTACATGGATTTCATCTGATTTTGTGCATCATCATCCACAAACATATGGCAGAAGGCTGGCTTTAACTCTTCTGCTTTTACGTAGAGAGTGCATTTTAGTTCATCTCATAGAAACATAGAAACATAGAAAATAGGTGCAGTTAGCAAAAGGATTTGAGTATAAGAGCAGGGAGGTTCTACTGCAGTTGTACAGGGTCTTGGTGAGACCATACCTGGAGTATTGCGTACAGTTTTGGTCTCCTAATCTGAGGAAAGACATTCTTGCCATAGAGGGAGTACAGAGAAGGTTCACCAGACTGATTCCTGGGATGTCAGGACTTTCATATGAAGAAAGACTGGATAGACTCGGCTTGTACTCGCTAGAATTTAGAAGATTGAGCGGGGATTTTACAGAAACTTACAAAATTCTTAAGGGGTTGGATAGGCTAGATGCAGGAAGATTGTTCCCGATGTTGGGGAAGTCCAGAACAAGATGTTACAGTTTAAGGATAAGGGGGAAGTCTTTTAGGACCGAGATGAGAAAAACATTTTTCACACAGAGAGTGGTGAATCTGTGGAATTCTCTGCCACACAAAGTAGTTGAGGCCAGTTCATTGGCTATATTTAAGAGGGAGTTAGATGTGGCCCTTGTGGCAGGGATGGGCTACTGAGTTGGATGATCACTTGCGTTGATTGTAAAATCATTGAATATGTGGTGCTTTATGTTTCACTCATTGTCCTCTTTCCTTATCTGACACCATTTTGTCTCCTTTTCACCTCTAGCCTATAACTTACACCACGCCTGCTATTCACCCGAAGATGGACACAAATAGCTGGAGTAACTCAGTGGGCCAGGCAGCATCTCTGGAGAGACGGAATGGGTGACATTTCGGGTCTGAAGAAGAGTCTCGACCCAAAACGTCACCCATTCCTTCTCTGACCTGCCTACATTTCTTTGATATTCCTTTTCCCAGCTCTTTGCTGCTCCCAGCCCCTCTCATTTTGATTTGGCAGACAAAAGGCAAGAGGTCATGGGTTAAGTGTGCTCTGAAGTCCTTATGGTCTTTGAAGTCTGTCCCAGACCTTTGCATTTGTGCCACTGGTGCCCTTCGTGGCCTCTCCCAGACTGTGATAGCATCAACCTCTCTCTCTGTTCTGCCCTTTCTAACGGCCACCCTCTGCTACACTCTTTTTCCAGGAGAGAAGGCTCTATAAGGCCCTGGTAAGGCCACATCTGGAATATTGTGAGCAATTTTGGGCACCATATCTGAGAAAGGATGTTCTGGCTCTGGAGATGGTCCCGAGAAGGTTTACAAGAACGATCCCAGGAATGAGTAGGTTAACCTATGATGAGCATTTGTCGCCACTGGGCCTGGACTCGCTGGAGTTTACAAGAATGATGGGGGAACCTCATTGAAACATACAGAGTAGTGAAAGGCTTGGATAGAGTGGCTGTGGAGAGGATGTTTCCACTGGTGGGAGAGTCTATGACTAGAGGTCACAGCCTCAGAATTGAAGGACGTTCTTTTATAAAGGTGAGGAGAAACTTCTTTAGTCAGAGGGTGGTGAATCTGTGGAATTCAGTGCCACAGAAGGCTGTGGAGGCTGTCAGTGGATATTTTTAAGGCAGAGATAGATACTGTAGATTCTTGATTAGTACAGGTGTCAGAGGTTATGGGGAGAAGGCCAGAGAATGGGGTTAGGAGATAGATCATTGAATGGTGTACATTTGAATTGGCAGCCTAATTCTACTCCTATCACTTATGACCTTATTTAACATTGCAAATAATTTTTCCATCTCGCACCAAGCAACTTGCTACAAACTTTAACCTCCCCTCAGAATATCCTTCCTTTGTTCTTTCCATAAAATAACATTTTATTCATTTGGAATAGTAACTGTGATACCATTAATATTACTTTTAAAACACAAAGTATTGTGCTATAACACCAGGATAAGCGCTCAACCAAGAAGACCAAGCTCAAAGCCAAAGTAGTATCTAAACTGCTTATACACACTTCTGCTACAGCAATAACTAACTCCATATGCAATAGTAATCTATCTACATGTTGACAATCACTTGAAAAGTAGATGCCAGTATATCATTGGGATTATCAAGTGGGCATCTCCTGTTTCATTGCATTAGGCCCACGACACCTATTTTTGCTTTACATAAATGACATCCATGAAAAAGTCCCAAGTACGACCAGACTATTCGCCTGTGATTGTTTGCTGTACCGTCCAATTAAGTCAGCTAATGATGAAGATGCTCTCCAAAAGGATCTCGATACTATGCTTGAGTGGTCACAACAATGGGGCATGCAGTTCAACCCTACCAAATGTGAAACTATGCGTGTCACCAGAAAGAGGAATCCAGGCGAAACATCTTACAATATACTTGGTGCCACCCTTGAAGAATCCAAACAAACCAAGTATCTTGGCATCAAATTGCAGAATGATCTGCGTTGGAATGGTCAGACTCATCATGCAACGGTGAAAGCAACAGGTGTCCTAAACTTCCTGAGGCGCAACTTTCATCATTGTTCAACTTCTGTCAAGGAGAAGCTATACTTCACCCTCGTTAGACCTCATTTGGACTACGCAGTTGCAGCATGGGACCCATACACAAATAAAAACATTTCTTCCATCGAACGTGTCCAAAGACAGGCAGCTTGATTTGTTCCTAACACCTATGAGAGAGAAGCGAGTGTCACCAAACTTCTGAATTCTCTGGGGTGGAACCCTCTCCAATACAGACGTGAAGCTCACCGTTTGACCTGTTTTTACAAAATGTCAAATGGTCAGCTCGACACAGATTACAAGACCTAAACCAAACCCAAACCAATTAGAAGCAGACGAGGGCATTCGATCCAATTTGTGATCCCAGCTACAAAGACAGATGTGTACAGCAATTTGTTCTTCCCCCGCACAATTAAAGCATGGAATAATCTCCACCCTACTATAGTTACCCAACCAGATGCAACTAAATTTAAAGTAGCTCTTTCTTCCCAATAACCCTTTCTGGCTTAAGCCCTCTCTTCACTGCCTCCAGTTTAAATTCCATTTGGAATATTTTGGAGGACCAAGAAACCAAGAACCAAGAACCAAGAACCTCGGGAAGGCTAAACAGTTAGTTCTGGCATTCTGGAACAAAAAAAACCCTCCAAATACCTGCTCTCACCACCTATGCTACCAGTATCTACTAAATAAAGGAAAGTACAGATGATTAATTCACTCCAACAAATGCTAAACACTGGCATCCTGTCTTACCATGAATGTGTTGGTCATCACCCCCACCCTGACCAAATCCAATTGCTTCATTTAAAGTTTCCAAATAGTTATACAGGTCCTTCCCAGTTTACGATCACCGGGTTAATGTGAGGCCTACACAACTGAGCGATCGTTTGAGAGACTGTTGAGATAGATTTGCTGGCTGCTGTGGGGCTGTAGACAATTTCTGGTGCTCGTGACTGTATTTCCGACTGGTGAGCTGTCTGGGCTACACATATTTCACAGGAATGAAACCTATGGAGGGTCTGTACTGCACATTGTAGAATTAATTGCAAGTGTGAAACATAGGGACAAGATAAACAAGTAGAAATATTTCAGAGCCATAGTCATACAGCATGGAAACAGGCCCCTGCCCACACCGACCAACATGCCCCATCTACACTAGTCCCAACTGCTTGCATTTGGCCAATATCCATCTAAACCTGTCCTATCCACGAACCTGTCCAAATGTTTCTTAAACGTTTCAATGGTCCCTGCCTCAACTAACTCCTCTGGTTTCTTGTGTCTGAAGATCACATAACCATGATCACATTGAATGGCGGTGCTGGCTCGAAAGGTTGAATGGCCTACTACTGCAACTATTGTCTACTGTCTATAAGGTTCTCAGTGGTGAGAAGGTGCTTCTACATTTAGTGAATGGAGAGGTTTTGGAGTTCTAGGCAAGGGTTTGTGGTTGACAATATTAACTTTTAGACTTTGGAGGTAGACAAATGAAAAATGAATATAGAACGAGGTGGTGCGGATACGGCCATGTCTATTTGCCCAATTGGATGGCAAAAGAGTCAGGGTGTCAAGGGTTATGGGAAGAAAGCAGGTGAATGGGGTTAGGAGGGAGAGATAGATCAGCCATGATTGAGTGGTGGAGTAGACTTGATGGGCCGAATGGCCTAAAACCAATGCTATTTATTTATTACTAAAACTCTCATCTTGTTTGTTTCTATGCGTGTGTGTGTGTCTGTCTGTCTGTAATTGTGATCCCAGAACTACACCAAAACGGGGCACGATAGCGCTAAAATCTTTGCACCACCTTACTCACCATTATCCTGTGGTCGTTTGCGTCAAGTTTCATTCAGATTGATGTGATATTTCGCAAGTTATTGACAGTTAAAAATTTACAAATTTAAGTTTAAGAAAAACACTCAGTCCTTCCAGCAAGTTTTTAGATGAACAGGAGGGAGAGGAGGCAATTGCATTATTTTTTAAAGTCCTCGACGCACGAGGAGGGGGAGGCAGTGCTTGGGGGATACGCCCATGCACAGTTGGGGCTATGGGTGAGTGCTGGAATATGGGGGAATGGGTGAGTGGTGGAATATTGTGTTGGGGAATAGGTTGTGTTGGGGGACCAGGCCTCCCATGGGGGCTATGGGTGAGCAGTTGTATATTGCGTTGGGGGAACGGGTTGCGTTGGGGGAACGGGTGAGTGGTGGAATATTGCGGTGGGGAACGGGTTGCATTGGGGGACCAGGCCTCCCGTGTGACAGGGACCCAACGGGTCCCACATGGTCTAGTCACTTATAAAAGTCAGAGGTAAGGATTGAACCCGGGTTTCTGGAGCTGTGCAGCAACAGCACTGTGCACCTGCTCCACTGTGCTATCCCATGGTTTGATGCCCATTCCTGACATACACTAAAAGCCTTTCATATGATGCAGGGAGGATATGCATTTATTCCCCCTTTAATTCGCCACCAGCAAAGCATGGAATCCACTGACAGTACAATCATCCTGTCAACATTCTTCATTACAAACACACTTATTTCTCCTCCTGATAACTGGCTCTGTGACATGGCGAGCAATAATTCTCCATCCCACCAGCCAGTGTAATGCTTGAAGAGAAATACCCCATTACAGTATTCATTGTACACAGAACTTATAATAATATAAAAATAATGTTTGATTTTTAAGGTGTATTTATAACATGGCCATGCATTTCGTCTAAATATATCTCCTGTCTGCAGTCCCATTTTATGCAAAAGAGTCAAGAATAATTGTATTTAGCTCATCTTTTTTGCGGTTAGGTTGAATTGGGCATAAGTGTCATGATAGCACTCCAACATTTCATCCTTCATGTGAGTACCTCGTTTGAATCGTTACCTTCCATTTTTGTTACCTTATCCATTGCTTCATTGTTGGGTTCTCCAATTGAGATTTCATGTTTCTGTCAACTAATGTGATATGTTTCCTCAATGTTTTCTCCCCAGCCTCACTGAAAAGGCAGCAATGTATTTATTCTAAAGAAGATCTATCCTTTCCATGTCCCCACAGTCATTTCAGTCCAATTACTAGCAGTTGAAGAAAGCGCACAGCTTCATTCTTTTAGCATACCAGGTGCAAGGTAAAATACACAAACTACTGGACACAATGACTAATGGGCGAGATGGAAAAGTGCCCATTGTTTCAAGAATTACCTTTAGAAAAAGCTTGGCTGGAAATGTACCTTTGTACTATTTTCGCTGATGGTGAGCTGTGATGTAAGCATGGACTGGTCATTAGCAGGTACAAATATAGAGACTTCAAGCTGTAGCACATCACATACTACAGCTCGTGTGGTTAGCTTGCTCTCATTTAAAGTGTCATTCAAGGATTTTTGAGGCGACTCAACTGTAAAATACCTCTGTCAGAGGATATCTCATCTCAGCAGCCTGGGTCATTAACTTTGAATATGCCATCCCAGTCAAACAGCAACTCAACTCGGACACCAAACAGGAATGGGGATAAAAATGTCCAAGTCTCTTTTCTATGTGCGCATATCAAAGAGATGGAAGTGCACTGTGAACAGTTTTTAAAACAAAATCAGCTTTGCTCCTTTCTTTAATGATTGTACAGACATTCTGCAAAGCACACCATCTCTCTATTTATCGAGTATTAAACGTAAGCACTAATTGGCCCTGACAAGTATGAAAAGCCTGTCCAAAGGATTCACCCTCTGCAATTATCCATGCAAGAGGCAAGGCCAATTACTGCAATCTTCTATCTTTTCATAGCTTTTTAAAAAGGTGCATATTTTCTTAATAAATCACAGAAATATTAGATGCAGGCTTCCATTCCTTCTATTTGGCGTTTGTGCATCTACATTAGCTTCATCATAATCTGATAAGCTTTTCTATCAAAGATTGAGGCGATGAAAAAAATGATAGAAGACCTAAATACGATTTTTCTATTTGTACATGGGATGATAGGATATGGGGGGGGGGGGATCTGCAAGTAATGAGTGTTGATACTAAATAGTCACTAATAAATCTGTAAAGCAACTTCAGGAGAAACGTCTTTACCCAAGTATGGCTGGAATGCAGAATACATAACCACAAGGAATAGTTGGAGCAACACAAATTTAGATGCATTGAAGTGAAAGTAAGATTATAAACACAAGGCAGAAAGTCATGCTGATTAAATTCATGGCTTAGTTTAGTTTTGTGATACCGCATAGGAATAGGCCCTTCGGCCCACCGAGTCCAAGCCCACCACTAGCACAAGTTCTACGTTTTCCCACATTCCCTACATGCTAGTGGCAATTTACAGAGGCCAATTAACCTATAAGCCTACACGTCTTTGGGATGTGGGAGGAAACGAGTGCATGTGGAATATAAACACAAATGGAAAAAAGCAGTAAGTTTTCTCAATTCTATACAGAAAACATTATATTTTAAGTTTTAAAGAATGCCTTGAAATGCTAGACTGGCCTTCAATTATTGCATGTGAAGGGCTCACTTGAAACATAGAAACATAGAAAATAGGTGCAGGAGTAAGTCATTCGGCCCTTCGAGCCTGCACCGCCATTCAATATGATCATGGCTGATCATCCAACTCAGTATCCCGTACCTGCCTTCTCTCCATACCCCCTGATCCCCTTGGCCACAAGGGCCACATCTAACTCTCTCTTAAATAAAGCCAATGAACTGGCCTCAACTACCTTCTGTGGCAGAGAATTCCACAGAATCACCACTCTCTGTGTGAAAAATGTTTTTCTCATCTCGGTCCTAAAAGACTTCCCCCTTATCCTTAAACTGTGACCCCTTGTTCTGGACTTCCCCAACATCGGGAACAATCTTCCTGCATCTAGCCTGTCCAACCCCTTAAGAATTTTGTAAGTTTCTATAAGATCCCCCCTCAATCTCCTAAATTCTAGCGAGTACAAGCCGAGTCTATCCAGTCTTTCTTCATATGAAAGTCCTGACATCCCAGGAATCAGTCTGGTGAACCTTCTCTGTACTCCCTCTATGGCAACAATGTCTTTCCACAGATTAGGAGACCAAAACTTGAAACGTTAGAAAGATTGAACCACTTGTAGGGCAACACGCAGGATCTCTGAAAATCTCATCATAGTTTGTTGTATGAATTATATTACGAATTATATATTATTATATATAATATAAATATTATAATTATATGAATTATGGTATGATATGTTACAATTTTTGATTTGCTATCATTGTAACTGTTGATAATTTACCAACCATTTTTGCAGAGCCAGCTGACTAGATCACGAATGTGATAATGCCCGGGTAGTATAAATTTTAAATGCAGATAAAAAAATAATTGATCTGATATGTTAAGTCTTTCTTTCTCTATAGATACTGTCTGAATATCTGTCTAATCTCACATTTTCTGTTTACATTTTTTTTTAAACTGATGTTGATTGATGAATAAATACTGACAAATCTCCTTTGCTCAACTTCGACAGAGTATCAAAGAATCTGTTCCATCCAGGGCCATCGTCTAACATTTCATCGAAAGGATTGCACTTCGAGCTATGCATCTGGAAGCTATCCCGGACTATCTTTGACTGGACTTTACTGGTTTTACCATTGCACTACAAGTTATTCCCTTAACATGTATCTGTACACTGCGAATGGATCGATTGGAATCATGTATTGTCTTTCTGCTGGCTGGTTAGCGCGCAACAAAAGCTTTTCACTGTAGCTCGGTACAAGTGACAATAAACTAAACTGAAATGAGGATCTCCTCACTGTTGTACTGGATTGTCAAGCAAGATTCACATGTGATGGCTTTGCACTGAATCAATAAGTGGGTTCAGTGAGAACATTTACCAATTGAACACATGAATTTTGCTGTGAGCTTCTCGGAAAAAAAGTTAAATAAATAAAAATAGTGGTAAAACAAAACAAAAGCTCAAAGTCCCTAGTGCAAGCAAGAGAGTATGTTGTTCAAAGTTTAGTTGGTGTTTGTAGTGTAGATTAGCCTGATGATAGACACAAAATGCTGGAGTAACTCAGCGGGAACGGCAACATCTCTGGAGAGAAGGGGTGACGTTTCGGGTCGAGACCCTTCTTCAGATTGAGAGTCAGAGGAGAGGGAAACTAGAGATATGGCAAGGTACAAAGAGCATGTAAGGTGGGAAAAGGAGGACAGATCAAAGCAGACAAAGTTCAAGGAGATGTACAATGGTTCATTGTTGGATGAGGGGATGGTGACAACAATGTTGTTGGGAAGAAGCTTTTCCTCAGTCTGGAGGTCTCGCTTTTCCGACTCCTATACCAGTGTGATTTTGGTCCTTGATGATGCTGGCTGCCTATTTGAGGCAGCAACTGCTATAGATCCCTCTGATGGTGGGGAGGTCAGTGCCCATGATGGGCCTGGAAGTGTCCACCACTTCCTTTCTGACTGCATCAAAGTTCAAGTTCAAGCTCACATTTATTGTCACATGCACCAATTGGTACAGTGAGATTTGAGTTACTATACAGCCATATGAATAAAAAGAACACAATACACAATAGAGTTTAACATAAACATCCACCACAGCAGAATCAACGTTTCCCTCATAAGGAATGAGGAAAAGAATAGGGGATTGGAGTTCAGAGTCAAAGTCATCGAGTGAAACAGTGTGGAAACAGGCCCTTCGGCCCAACTTGCACATATGGATGAAAATGTAGGGGGGGTTGATTAGTACGTTTGCAGACAACATGAAAACTGGCAGAGCTGTGGAAACTGAGGACAATGTGTCAAAGGATATATGTGGCGGGATTCAGATCCGTTGGAATCGGATGAAGAAATGGCAGATGTAGTTTAATGGGGTGAAGTGTTTTGGGAGATCAAATGCAAATATAAAGTAAATCATGGAATCATGCGGTATGGGGAAAAAGCAGGTACTGATTCTGGATGATCAGCCATGATCATATTGAATGGCCTACTCCTGCACCTACTTTCTATGTTTCTAAATAAGGACCTTTAGGATCATTAATGTACAGAGGAATCTTGGGGCGCAAGTCTATAGCTCCCAGAAAGTGGCAACACAACAAAGCCAGGCGGTTAATAATTCCTATGGCATATTTGCCATTATCGGTCAGGGCACGGGGTGTAAAAGATGGGAGGTCATGTTGCAACAGTATAGTACATTGGTGAGGCCACCTTTAAGAGGACTGCATGGAATGCTGGTCACCTCACTGCTGGAAGAATGCCGAGAATTAGGAGAAGAGATTCACCAACATCTTGTTCAAGAAGGAACTGCAGATGCTGGAAAATTGAAGGTACACAAAAATGCTGGAGAAACTCAGCGGGTGCAGCAGCATCTATGGAGCGAAGGTAATTCACCCCACCAGCCGTCACATACAACAAATAATCCTCCGTCATTTCCGCCACCTCCAACGTGACCCCACCACTCGCCACATCTTCCCATCTCCCCCCATGTCTGCCTTCCGCAAAGACCGCTCCCTCCATAACTCCCCTGTCAATTCTTCCCTTCCCTCCGGTACCACCCTCTCCCCGGGCACTTTCCCTTGCAACTGCAAGAAATGCAACACCTGTCCCTTTACCTCCCCCCTCGACTCCATTCAAGGACCCAAGCAGTCGTTCCAGGTGCGACAAAGGTTCACCTGTATCTCCTCCAACCTCATCTACTGCATCCGCTGCTCTAGATGTCAGCTGATCTACATCGGTGAGGCTAAGCGGAGGTTGGGCGATCGTTTCGCTGAACACCTCCGCTCGGTCCGCAAGAACCTACCTGACCTCCCGGTGGCTCAGCACTTCAACTCCCCCTCCCATTCCCAATCCGACCTCTCTGTCCTGGGTCTCCTCCATTGCCAGAGTGAGCAACACCGGAAATTGGAGGAACAGCACCTCATATTGGGGAGTCTGCATTCTGCGGGCATGAACGTTGAATTCTCCCATTTTGCTAGCCCTTGCTGTCTCCTCCCCTTCCTCAGCCCTCGGGCTGTCTCCTCCCATCCCCCCGCCCTCGGGCTCCTCCACCTCCTTTTTCCTTCCTTCTCCCCGCCACCCCCTATCAGTCTGAAGAAGGGTTTCGGCCCGAAACGTTACCTATTTCCTTCGCTCCATAGATGCTGCTGCACCCGCTGAGTTTCTCCAGCATTTTTATGTACATTCACCAACATCTTGCCTAGATTGGAGAGTATTAACTATAAAAAGAGATTGGAATAAACTTGAATTGTTCCCTCTGAAGTATTGGAGGATGTGGGACAATGTGATAGAAGTATATAAAATTATGAAAAGCATAAGTAAGGTTGATGCCAGAATCTTTCTCCAAGGGTGAAAATACTTTAAGGCATAGATTTGAAGTGGGAGAGGAAACTTTAAAGGATAACTGCGACGCAAGTTTTATTTTACATAGAGAGATTAGGGGAATTGAATACCCTGTCAGGGGGAATGGTGGAAGCACTTGCAACATTTTTGAGGCATTAGGCAGGCATATGAACAGGGCAGGAGCTAGAGGGAGATGGACCATATGCAGGCAGATGGGATTAGTTTAAATTGCCATTATGTTCAGCAAAGACATGGTCGGCCAAAGGGCCTGTTGTAATGTTTTGTGAATGTCCCTGACGTTGAAGTCTCAGATGTTTAAGGTGGAGGACATCCAGCAGGCAAGTTTCCCAGTCTCACTGCAGGGGAATTCCTGTCATTTTGTTAGGCAATATTGGACTCCACAGAGATTCTCTTGAACGTCTACAGGTGTACAGTAGAGAGAATATTGACTGGTTGCATCATGGACTGGTTTGGCAACTTGAATGCCCAGGAGTGAAGAAGACTGCAAAACATTGTGAACACTGCCCAGTCCATCACGGGTTCTGACCTCCCCACCATCAAAGGGGTTTACAGGAGTCAGCGATCAAAATGACAGCCAGAATTCGTTGTTCTGCCTGGGACATATGACAATAAAACACTCTTGATACTTGCGTCCAACATTCTTAGGGATAATTAGTGAGGCCCAGCCAGCTATGGGATTCCTGACACTTGGTGGCACAAATATTACGGAATGCTTGCAGTTCCACAGAAAACTTCATATATTTCCGTGCAAACTTCAACCCAATGAGTTTACCAGCACTGCCTGATTTAATTCTGCTAATTTTGTGTTTTTCACATATCAGTAACTTTGATTATTATTTTTATGTCCCTCACCAGTGTACTCTCAAACTTTCTCTCCCTTTATGCCACCTTCAATTGTTCTGGCCTAGTGCTTCTGAAGGGCTTCTAATTGCATGTTAACCCTATTTATTTTAATGATGTCCAAAATCAGCCGAATAAAACTAGTGGGTTTTTTAAAACGGCTTTCAGTAAATAGCTAACATTCGAACCTTCTCCTTGGTATGGGGAAACAGGCCATCTCGGCCCTACAAGTCCGTGCCGAACAACTTTTTTCCCTTAGTCCCACCTGCCTGCACTCATACCATAACCCTCCATTCCCTTCTCATCCATATGCCTATCCAATTTATTTTTAAATGATACCATCGAACCTGCCACCACCACTTCCACTGGAAGCTCATTCCACACCGCTACCACTCTCTGAGTAACGAAGTTCCCCCTCATGTTACCCCTAAACTTCTGTCCCTTAATTCTGAAGTCATGTCCTCTTGTTTGAATCTTCCCTATTCTCAAAGGGATAAACTGGTCCACGTCAACTCTGTGTATCCCTCTCATCATTTTAAAGACCTCTATCAAGTCCCCCCTTAACCTTCTGCGCTCCAGAGAATAAAGACCTAACTTATTCAACCTTTCTCTGTAACTTAGTTGTTGAAACCCAGGCAACATTCTAGTAAATCTCCTCTGTATTCTCTCTATTTTGTTGACATCCTTCCTATAATTGGGCGACCAAAATTGTACACCATACTCCAGATTTGGTCTCACCAATGCCTTGTACAATTTTAACATTACATCCCAGCTTCTATACTCAATGCTCTGATTTATAAAGGCTAGCATACCAAAAGCTTTCTTTACCACCCTATCTATATGAGATTCCACCTTCAAGGAACTATGCACGGTTATTCCCAGATCCCTCTGTTCAACTGTATTCTTAAATTCCCTACCATTTACCATGTACGTCCTATTTTGATTTGTCCTGCCAAGATGTAGCACCTCACATTTATCAGCATTAAACTCCATCTGCCATCTTTCAACCCATTCTTCCAAATGGCCTAAATCACTCTGTAGACTTTGGAAATCCTCTTCATTATCCACAACACCCCCTATCTTGGTATCATCTGCATACTTACTAATCCAATTTACCACACCTTTGTCCAGATCATTGATGTACATGACAAACAACAAAGGACCCAACACAGATCCCTGAGGCACCCCACTAGTCACCTGCCTCCAACCCGACAAACAGCCATCCACCATTACCCTCTGGCATCTCCCATTCAGCCACTGTTGAATCCATCTTGCTACTCCTGCATTTATACCCAACAGTTGAACGTTCTTAACCAACCTTCCATGAGGAACCTTGTCAAAGGCCTTACTAAAGTCCATATGTACAACATCCACTGCTTTACCCTCGTCAATTTCCCTAGTAACCTCTTCAAAAAATTCAAGAAGATTAGTCAAACATGACCTTCCAGGCACAAATCCATGTTGACTGTTCCAAATCAGACCTTGTTTATCCAGATGCTTATATATATATTATCTCTAAGTATCTTTTCCATTAATTTGCCCACCACTGAAGTCAAACTAACAGGTCTATAATTGCTAGGTTTACTCTTAGAACCCTTTTTAAACAATGGAACAACATGCGCAGTACGCCAATCCTCGGGGATTATTCCGGTTTCTAATTATCCCTATTCAAATTAAACCGAAACCCCATCAAAGGGGTTGTGAATCAATCCTTGTGGAGTCAAATACAACCTCTCTCATCATTAATCCAAAACCGACAGTGAACTTCTCATCAACCACCAATTATCTCTGGAAATGGCCAAAAGCTGCAAAAATCACATCAATTACTCGTTGTATTGCACACTGATAACCATTTCAGATGTGGGCTCGCTGTGGCACATCTTTATACTGCCTCCGTTGATTACATCTTCGCCATTCAGCGCAACGTAGCAGGGAGGAAAAGCAAATGTTCATGACTGATCTTGGTCTGGGCTGGACTGGAGCTTTGCCCGGATGGGCATAGAGGTGGAGTAGCAGTGGGGCTGGAGACAGAAATGCATCCAATGGATTTAGCCAAAGACCAACAAGACCTCTGGGCAGATGAGAGGGCATACTCTCATCTGCCCACTTAGTTAGAGGACATACAGAATTTGGAGCTTTCTTGGGATGGGATGTGTGGAGGTTGTGACCCTTGTGGGGAGATGGTGGAGTTCAGAGAGTTGAGGATCGGGAGGTTTTTGTCAGTCTCCCTACCTGCTTCCACTACCTGCAACCTCAGGCAACCACCTGCAACCTCCGGGAACCGCACGGAAACCTTGTGTGGGGCACAAAGTCTCCAGAGGTTTCCGTTCAGGTTTCCTAAGTGGGACAGGGGCGTAACTGTTCATGAACCTGGTGGGGTGGGGCTTCAGGCTCCTGTGCCTTCGGTCCGATGGTATCCACGAGAGGTGGGCATGGCCTAGATGATGGGGATACCAGATGATAGATGCTGCCTTCTTGAGGCAACATTTTATGTTAAAACATTTGACTCCTCTTTCCATTACCATACTGACTTTTCTGTCCTGGGCCATCTCTATTGCCAGAATGAGGCCACGTGCAAAGGACATACCCATTCACTGATCCTCAATTCTCCCACTAGTGGAAACATCCTCTCCACATCCACTATATCCAAGCCTTTCACTATTCGGTAAGTTTCAATGTGGTCCCCCCTCATCTTCCTAAACACTAGCGAGTAAAGGCCCTGTGCCGTCACATGCTCATCATATGTTAACCTACTCATTCCTGGGATCATTCTTGTAAACCTACTCTGGACCCTCTCTAGAGCCAGCACATCCTTCCTCGGATATGGTGCCCAAAATTGCTCACAATACTCAAAATACTTCAGCATTAAAGGACGTTCTTTTAGGAAGGAGTTGAGGAGAGGTTTCTTTAGTCAGAGGGTGGTGAATCTGTGGAATTCTTTGCCATAGAAGAATGTGGAAGCCATCAGTTGATATTTTTAAGGCAGAGATAGATAAATTCTTGATTTGTACAGGTGTCAGAGTTTATGGGGAGAAGGCAGGAGAATGGGGTTAGGAGGGAGAGATAGATCAGCCATGATTGAATGGCGAAGTAGACTTGAGAGGCCGAATGGCCGAATTCTACTACTCCTATAAAGTGTGGCCTGACCAGCGCCTTATAGAGCCTCAGCATTACATCCCAGTTTTTGTATTCTAGTCCTCTTGAAATAAATGTTAGTATTGCCTTCCTTACTACCGATTCGACTTGCAAATTAACCTTCTGGGAATCCTGCATTAACACCCCCAAGTCCCTTTGCACCTCCAATTTCTGGATTCTCTCCCCATTCAGAAAATAGTCCATGCCTTTTTTTCTACCACCAAAATGCATGACTCCGCACTTTGCTACACTCTATTCCATCTGCCAGTTCTCTGCCCAGTCTCCAAACCTGTTCCAGTCCTTCTGCAGAGTGCCTGCTTTCTCTACACAACCTGCCCCTCCACCTATTTTCGTATATCATCTGCATAAGGCCACAAAGCCTTCAATCCCCTCA